>NW_026885515.1:0-6717 GCF_032173495.1 Musca vetustissima
TGTTATGTTATGTGTACTTCATTCATCATATCTATGATTTCTTTTGTTGTATGTGTTCGGATGTGGGAGTTACACTTAAATATTTACAGATGCTTACGTATTCAGATATTATTTAGTAACCCATTACCACACTAGATGTGCTGATCGCTGTACGTACGACTGTACCTCTAATAGGAACAGAAGGTGCACATATCACAAAATATTGCACAGACTCGGAATAAACATCTGCAGAAAGTTGGAGCTCCGTGGTAGTTATGTATGATATCGTATGGTCGGTCCCGTACGACTATACTGCTCAGCTCACTGATTAATCGATTAATATTCCGACCTATTTTAGATATTTCGAATAGGTAACTTAAGTTGGGGAGTGTAAAAACTCAAACTTAAAATTATTTTTTTATGCTAAAAATTTTGGTATAATAAATAATTTACATTCCCTGATTTGGGTGAGAAACTTTTGTGCCATTTTTTAAAAATACTTTTTTCCACCCCCCAAAATTCCCCATAAAATAAATGCAAAATGTTACAACAAGTTATTTCTTTTCTATTGTACAGAACATCCAGAAAATCGTGTCATGAAATCAAAACTTATTAAAAAACTACATACTGTGAAATATAATTCTGCCGTTATGGTATTATTCCGAATGCATTTGATTGCCGCGCCACCGCTACCAACTAATTACAGAAAGTTTTAATTACAACTTATTACTGTTGATTAAACACACTTGTGATGACGGCGGCCTCGACAACGAGGACTACAAGGACAACTTAATTCACACTGGGAATGGGCAAGAAACGGTAAAACTACCAACATCGCCACTACCTTTTCCATTCCTGGAATAATGGTCGCAACATAAATTCATACATACACCCAGTCTCACACATACAAAGTAAATTGTGAAAATGTTGTGTTGCATTGCCAGTAGTCAACCGTAGAACTTTAATTACCCAAATTATATGAGAGCGATATATAGTAGTTTGTTCGCCTGTTTGTTAGCTTTGTTGCTCTAAGTTTGATGGCATTAAGCTATGTATGTATGTGTGTTTCTGTTGGGTATTTGTGAACAAAGTTAACAAAAGTTTAGTTGTGTATGATGTTTAAATTGGCTACATATATTGTTGTTATATAGTTTAGGTGGGAAAGTGGAAGCGACGTAAGCCGACAGGTGTGTAGGAGATATACATTTAAGGAAGTATGAGTCTGTTGGATGCAATAAAAAGGAAAAGGTTAATTAGAGGCAATTAAACATGTGAATAAAATCGTATCAATATTAGGAATTTCCATCGAAATTCATAATATTTATCTATCTAAAATATTATCTACAAGTATAAGTTTCATATTACAGCCACTCAGGATGGTATATGTCAGTTGACCAACATACCGTAAATTAGGCGGGACTTTTGTTTGGGTGTTTATTTAATAACATGGACCTATATTGAATAATCTCTGGAAATAAGGTTCTTATTCACCAGAAACCCGGAGAAACAATATACTGGAATGATAAATGACATCAACTTCGGTTTAAAAATATTACTTAAGCCTTTAATATCTCGAAAATGGGGCGAAGTATTTATATATATATATATATATATATACATAACGTTTCTCAAAGATGTTGTTCTAAAAGAACCCGGAACACCAAGTTAGCCTCTATTATGGGCAGAACCTTTATTTGGAGGTTATGTCAAACCATTTCGCATATTGAAAATTCACTACACACATGTATGATTGGCTTGTTATCATCCATCCCAACTTGAGTATCTCTCAGTCGTTTCTGAAGATATTTTTTGTACAGATTACCACTCTCATATAACGGTATCAAATCAAATCTTCGGTATTTTGATGATTTTACGTATTTCTCATTTTTCAACTGTGAAGTTCGGGACTCTAAAAGAACGAACAACTTTGCAGAATCTCTTTCAATATAGGACCATATTTCCTATAAATGTTTGTAAATTGGCATTCAGAGTTCTTGAATGTTGAAAAATCTCTCTGCTGTAAAAATTTTAATGTATTTAATGGTTCCACTCCATTTCCTATATTTTGAAGGTCTTGCCCAATTTGTTCTACCGAAGTGGATATACACATGTTTATACTTTAAATGTCTTGGCCGAAACTTTCTACCGAAGTGGCTGTAATATGGTTTTCCAAGAAGTGGTTATAATATGGCATGTTGGATTCCTGCTGGACAAAAGCTCTTTCTTTCTAGAAGCTATTTTATATGTTAGGATTATGTTTATAAATAGGCCCCATATGATATACGCCCCATAAAATATTTTTTATCCGAGTCCTATATGTGTAGAAATATGTTTTTAACCCCCTCCTATAGGCATGGACATTAAAAAATATTTTTTATCCGCCTCCTTTAGTCGTGGATTTTTAAAAATATTTTTTATCAACTTATTATAGTCGCATAATTTTTCTCTGACACACTCCAAGAGCTGCCTCATCTGCTTGCACAAGTATCCAACGCGGTTAGTATCAGTGCCTTGTAGAGTGTGAGTTTGGTCTGGCGGGAGGTGGCATTGTTTCTCAATTGCTTACTTAGATCATAGTAGCATCTGTTGGCCAACACTATTCTCCTCCGAATATCCCTACCTCGCTGTAGTTCTCAAATTATACAGATGAGTCTATTTGAACGGATAGGGCTGTTTTTCGTGGGTATTTTCCAAGATTTGGCGTAGAGTGAAAATCTGGTTTTGCCATGTCTGAAGCCGCATTGGTATGGTCCAATAATGTCATTGACCATTAGCTTCAGACGTTCACACAGTACGTTGAATAGCACTTTATATGCGATGGGAAGGAGACTTATTCCTCTATAGTTGGCACATATTGTCCTGTTTCCTTTTTTGTGCACGGGACACAGGATTCTGAGGTTTCAATCATTGGGCATGCATTCCTCTAGCCAAATTGTACTAATCAGCTGGTGCATGCTCTTGACCAGCATCTGCCCCCCGGTCTTGAATAGTTTGTCTGCTGCTTTATTATTCTTCAGCCGATTAATTGCTATTCTGACCATATCATGGCTAGGTGGTATACAATATATGTCGTCATTTCTTATTGGTTCTGCAGACAAGCCTATAAAAAAATGATACTAAAAACTTTGCAAAAAAACTTCCGGCAGATACTGTATATGAATCTGTCAACAAGTTTCCATCTTCACCTCTACAGGAGGATTTGCTTGCATTCGGTTTGGTGTTTTACACGTTGGTAAAATTTCCGGACTTTAGTCTGACTCCTGTACATCTCGATTTGCTCACGATCACGTTTTTCTTCTTTTTTCTAAAAATTGGGAGTGACCATTCTTTGCCAAGGAGTGCTTTCGTCAAGCAGTCTGTTGTGTTTGCAGTTTTTCGACGACGAGTTTCCGTGTTACATTATATCGCACCTTTGCTGTCATAAGGTAATAGTCAGAATCGATGTTCGCTCTTCGGATCGATCGCACATCTACAACACTAGATGAATGCCTCCCGTCTATCACAGCGTGATTAATTAAATTTCTCGTTGCTTGATCAGGAGAAATCCAATTGGTTTTGTGTATATCGGGATGCTTGAATCTGGTGCTAATTACCATATTTTTTGATAAGATAATGCATCCATATATATTATCCTCATTTTTTCCAGATTGACACGAAATTTTGCACAAAGTATAAAATTAAGCCTAAAATGACGCTACTGCGTTTTTTAGACGTTAGTGCAGATGGAGACAATATATATATAAGAAATTACAAAAATCTTTTAACTTCCTTGAAGCTGAGGTTTGCAAGGTTATAACTCGCGAAATATGAACATATTGCATATAATTTAAATTCATTTCTATAAAATGAAGTGTTTTTGTCATAATCTTAAAATATTGGTAATAAATAATAAGTTGCGTGGAAGCTGTGATGGTGGTAATGTAAAAATATGGGTGAAAATGTGTTGAAGCCAATGAGTTTTTTTTTTGTGTTCCTTCCTGATTTGTGGCTAAACTACACGGCGCACGCACATGTGATCAGTGACTATGTTGCAGAATACCCCATGGACAATATGGTTCTAATGTATGATTTTTCGATATAATCAATGGATCCACCCAAAATGGATGCTGACATTTTGAAGCTGTATTTTCGGTGTTTTTTGAATTTTTCTTTTAATTAGTATGCGCATCCAGATAATGGACTAAACTGATTATAGGATTGTAGAACTCGTGATTTTGCTTCGTTTAGGGTATATCTCATCAATGTGCCCACCGTAGCTTCTTTGCAATTTGGTTCCAAAGACGAAAATTTGGTCGAAAATTTTTATAAAAAACACATATTTTGAGTCTAAAATTAAGAAAGTCCATTTAAATTCCGCGGAACCCCATTTTTAGGGTTTTTGCATAGTAAAGTGCATCGAGCGGCACACTTTTGCCGCTAAATGAAACATCAAAAACTGATGCAACAACTGATTTCCACGAATACGCGAATTGCATGCTTTTTCAATATTGATCATTTTTATGTATTGTAAGTGCAATATATTTAATCATTTTTAACGTCGAAACTCTTATCAGATGAATCTACCGATATTTAACAATCATGCAAAAGAATTTGCAGAAGAAAGCGTCATATATTTTAGAAGATTAAGGCAAAACCGTATTCCCTTAACCACATTAAAAAAATTTAAAATTCAAAAAAAGTTTTGTCTAAATTAAAAAATTAATTATTTTATTTTTTTAATGGAATTTTAAAAGAATTTTGTAATTTCCCATATATATATATATATATATTAGGAGGCCCTACCGACTTTACTACCCTCCTTACTGGTTTATATTAAAATAGTTAACGGATTGGTTTCGCGTGTTGAGGTTGTCCTTATATAACCGTATTCCACCCCAGCATGGGGAATAATCTGAACTTGAAATTGTCGGTTTATAGCCTATAAAGTATGGAATTCTATGACGATTTAGCCAATTCCGACCGTCTGTATATCTAGTGTTATCATACTACCTTCGGAGGGTATCAAAAGTAAAATTAAAATGTAAGGTAATTAACCATTATAATGATACATCCAGTCTTTCGGCATTTCCTTCCAGAGGTAATCAATTTTGGTCCCCCCTTAACGTATAACTTCATAAAATTCTAAATTGAAGCATTTTGTAAGATTTAGACACAAAGTTCGGCCCGTCCCAACTTAACACTTTTTGTTTTACTTTCAGTAACCTTACCTCCAATTATTTGTTCCAATTATTTTCCATCAAATATTTCTTCAATTACCCTCTAACAAGAAATACAAAAAATGCGATTTCAATGTTTACTATTCTGTTTGACTTCCTTCAATTTTCTCTGGTTTGGTTTAACAAATTCCTTTTGAATTACCTCTCTGTATGTCATTCCGCTGACTTGTTACTTAACCCACCGAAAAAGAAAAACAAAAACAATTGTTCAATTGTCTTCATTCTTTCTTAATCATTATTGCATCTTTACCATGGTTATGTTGTAGCTCCAACAGCAACAACACATTATATAGCTTCAGTGCCTTCCGAAACCAATATCGACTTTTCTTTGGTTCATCCTCTTCATTACAGCATTGTTTAGCCGTGTGGACTATGTCCTTAGCTCTTAACTTTTGGC
The DNA here is from genome assembly GCF_032173495.1 of Musca vetustissima. Classification (NCBI taxonomy): domain Eukaryota; kingdom Metazoa; phylum Arthropoda; class Insecta; order Diptera; family Muscidae; genus Musca; species Musca vetustissima. Next base: position 5,593 of record NW_026885515.1, read on the forward strand.
ATTACGCTTTTTTATCCGGGATGTTCATCATCATTGCTTCCTGAAAAGGAGAGAGTAAACTAAAGTTACCGCCGTTACCTTGGACTAAAATGTGTTTGTGTGTTTTTGTTGTTTGCCCACGTGTAGCAGTCTTCTGGCTTCACTGCGCTCTGCATCAGCTTCACTCCACCTCGAGGTAGAATCTTTATTGGTTTGTCTTTTTGATTTGAAATATCTATACGTATTATATGTCATCCTTCAAAAAGTTCTCTTAGCCTCCCAGTCGCCGTTCATTCTGTCGCCTGCCATCACCTCCATTGTTATACGTTAAGTATGCCAGCTGGCTGGTTGGCTGGCGGATTCGTTGAAGTGAAGCAGTCTTTGTTTTATTGCAGAAAATCGTTTCTTCTAATCTCCAATTGTTGTGCTGATGCTACTGTTGTTGGCTTCTTGAGATGACTTGGCCAACTTGGACTAATACATTGGATGGTCTTTGGGGTTCACAGTGAATTGGTGGTAAGTGACTGGTTGGAAGCTCCCATGGCTGGTATTGTTGCTGTTGTTGTCGGTATACAATGTTGTATTAAATAAAGCTGTTTATTGACTAGCTATTAAAATGGTCGACCCAAAGCTCGTTTACTGAAACATCATCCTGTGTCATTATCATCGTCATCATCGCCGTCTTCATCATCATCAGCACATAACCAGTCATTTGCTGGGAGGTGGGAATCAAGCGGAGCTAGCTTGTTTGCTGTTTACATTACTTTGGTATACTCGTATTTGTTTGGTATGGTTGGGATACATTGTTGACTCATTGCTGCAGTAGATTGGCATTTCCTTTTTTTACTGTCTGGAGAATCAGTTGCCTCTGCAATTGGATATTTATTTTCGTATTTGCGAAATGAATGTTATCTTAATGACGTTTAGAGTGCATTTTAGTGTCGTATTATTGTACTCAATTTTGTATTTGGGATTTAGATAATGAAAAGGAGCACATAAAATAAGGATATGTGAAGGGATGCCTCAATTAAAAGAAAATAAAAAATGTGGTGAGGTTCGACGGTTCAAACTTATTTTGATTTTTTTTTCTAAGAATTCTTTGAAAAAAAAAATTTTTTAAAAAATCAACAATCTCCAAAAAATAAT
>NW_026885516.1:0-68341 GCF_032173495.1 Musca vetustissima
TTCCGAATATTGCTAATATTCAGTACAGCCATTCCAATTACTTGTGTTGTTATGTTCGCCTTATAATTGTGGCCTATAGATCAACTTGAAAAAAAACACAAAAATTTAAGTTTTCCGTTCACTTCATCCAAAAATTATAATCTGATCATATCCGAAAATTATAGGCCTTATCCTTGACCTTACCTGGAACATCATGGAAAATTTCAAAACGATCAGAGTTTCATTTTTGTCCTCTAGTGTGGTAATGGTTTGCTAACTAACTCCGAGTACGTAAGCACCTGTAAATATTTATGTGTAGCTCCCACATACGAGTACATACGACAATATAAATGGTATCAATTTAAAGGTCAACCACCACTCTAGGATATATTCTCAACTTTTCGGGTCTATGTCCTTCAGGAGTAAATATATACGCTACAGAATAAAATTTTTGTAATTTTTCACACAAAAGACAGGGTTCATTTGACCCGCTAAATTTTGCCCGATGTTTATCAAAACAGGCATGCTTATTCTTTGGCCCGATCCCCTTCTCCATGTAAAAATTCGCGTTGTTAGGGCCATAATTGCGGCCTCTGAAGCGACCAGAAAAACCGACAAAAATTAAGTATTTGGTCCAATTCATCCCCTAAATATTAACCGATCTTTATCAAAAACAAATAGGGGTCTTCATTGGCCAGAACCCATCCTACATTCAATGTTTCGTGAAGATTGATCCATAACTGTGACCTGTATCGTGTTTACAAAATATAATGGGCAGACGGACGGGCGGACACACATGCCTACATAGACTCAGATAGTCGAGATATGATGATCGGTATACTTAAAGGTGGGTCTAGGACCAATATTTCGCGGCGTTACAAACTCTTGGGGATGCACAATGCTGTAATACTCTGACAACATAGTTGTGTAGGGTATAATTAATTAGTAATTCTAAATATCCTAAAAAATTCCACGCTTGTGTTAAAAAAAGTCCTAAATTGAAAAACCAAAAACCTATGTTAGAATAATTTTTAAGAGCCCTGAAACACAAAATTAGAGCCACTGTCAAAATATGGCTTGGAGGCGATAAAATGGTCGACAGAAAACTTTCCTACATTGAAAAAATTTTATCGATACTTTGTTTATTCCCTGAGATCTCATGTTGCTTTAAAACAAGATTCTATATTCAAAATACCCTGCCCGGATATTTGTTATCCTCTGAGAGTCAGAAATGTCAGATGGCAGCGACTTTAGTCAAAATACGTGGGTGATACATTTCAAATACCTTAAATGGGACAGGTTTGGTGTAAATATTTTTTTACAGAACATGGACAGAGTTAAGCAGATTCCAATATACTGGAAGGTCCTCTCCTAGCTACATACATTTACAATTCTTTTCTGATCCGAAATATACTTTATGAGGTCTCCGGCGAACATGCCGTTTTAAATATATGGGAATAGATTTTAAACCTAAAAATGCACATGGCTGTAACTGCCTTTGCAACTCTATTGCGAAATAATTTATAAATGGAGGGGGAGAATTTGTGACGACTTTTTATACCATTCACCACACTTTGGTACAGAGTAATATGTCTTTGGGCATATGCTTGCAACAGGTAAATGGAAACGAAATAGACACAGGGTTCCTTTTGAGAATATGCATAGATTCACTTTCTGCGTCGATTTACGCATGTCCGTCCATGTATTGTTGTGAACAAAGTACAAGCATTTATGATCCGATTTGGATGATATTTGGCATAAGTCACTTATTTGGCCCATTGAAATTGGGAAAAACCGGTTCAGATTTAGATATAGGTCCCATATATTTTTTCGTCCGATTTAATGTAAATGGTGCACCAAAGTCCCTACATATTTCTCGATTTGTACGAAATTTGGCACAGCGAAATGAATTAGGTCTAGAATGATGTGTGTTAGGTTTCCTGAAAATCGGTTCAGATTTAGATATAGCTTCAATATATATTTTCGTCCGATTTAAGGTAAATGGTCCACCAAAGTCCCTATAGATCTCTCTCGTTTTGAAATTTGACACAGCGTTATGAATTAGGCCTAGAATTATGTGTGTTAAGTTTCCTGAAATCGGTTCAGATTTAGATATAGCTTCTATATCTGACCAAATGGAAAATTTAGTATCGGTTGCAGAATGACATGTTTATGGATCCGATTTCATTTTACTGGTCCTTTAAAAATGCGACGTCGGTTAGGATTCATCTGTTGAATATACCCAAAGTGGTGAAGGATATCATATAGTGGCCCCGTCCGACTTTACTGCATTCCTTACTGGTTTGTGTGTCTCTTTCAAGCAAGAGAGAATTTCTAACATCCCATCAAGTAAACAGTTCCACAAATGACGTGGTTTATAAGAACTAGAACTTTTAATTAAATTAAAGAGCAAACTCTTAGTTCCCAGAGTCCTTCTATAAGTATCCTTACAATATATAAGGCCTATTGTCCTAATTTTCTTTGAAAGAATAACAAAATGCCTCGCTTACCTATCTAAAAAAAATACTCCTTAAAATGTTAAGCCCTGTTGTTATACAGCCTTTTAAAAATCTTTCTAAAAATATTCCCTACAAAATATTCAATGAAATTATTTTAATTTATTATGGTGTTAAAATTCTTCTACTCATGAATAGTTTAACATCGCCTGGCATTTTTCCCCTTTTGTATGACAGTACTTTTACACACATAAGGACAGGATTCACAACATTTCATCAGTTTCTAGTTAAGGTATCCCTTTACTCTCTGCAAAATTTCCACTTCGACTATCTCCCAAAATACCAGCAAAGGTAACAACCGAAAACTACATTACGATTTATTTATGCACAGATGAAAAATTAAAAGTTGGTGGTTGAATATGGGAGACTGAAAATGCCCTAGCCCTGAACTGAATTGGGCTGGGCAGGGGAAGAAGAATAATATAAAATTCCAAAAAAATGAAGTGAAAACTAAAAAAAACTCTGGCGCTTTGGTATGCGCAAAAAAACCGGCATGGAAATGTTTGAAAATTGATTTAAGATGGTTATGCATAAACTATGTGACACACACACCTGGCTATGTAAATCAGTTTGAAAATATTTCTACGTGGTTTAAAGGCAGATGGTTGAAGCTGTAGGAAAAAAAGTTTTTTTTTAATAATTTAGTTTTCTATGCAAGCAACACGAACAAAAAACGAAACTGTTCAACACAAAAAAAAATGCAAACGCACATTTAAACGTCATTTGAAATGATGTTTAACGTTACGTATGAGTGATTTGGTAACATACATATAAATCGTATGGTTTTATGTCACGTATACGCTCTATATACCTTCAGTTGGTTTTAATTCGATATGTAGAAATGAGAGCAAAGTAAATGCTAAAGAGGAGAAAATTGTGGGTGTGTATTTGTAGTTCAGTGGTTTCGTATAAATGGCACAAAATATTAATGGGACATAAATTACGATTTTTATTTCAAGGTACATTTTAGCTGAGTAAATTGTAACCCAAGTACAGGTCACAGTTATGGACTAATCGTCCCTGAATTTTGCTTGTAGGTTCCGGTTTTGGTGAAAGAGACGCTTATTGTTTTTGATAATAAACGATTAACTTATAGATCTCGATGACGATCGGATATTAAAATCAACCAATATTTTATTTTTGTCTGTTTTTCTAGTAGCTCTGAGGGTCTCTATTATGAACCCAATGACACATAATTGTATATAAAGAAAGAGACCTAGCCAACGTCGTATTCGTAGCTCTACATGTCTTTATTATGACCCGAATGACACGAAATTGGACATAAAAGAGTATAGGGATATTTACGGATATTTGTGACATGAAACGTGCGACAGGGAACATGGATTCAAAATTGCCAAAATAACGTCACATGGACATTACTCAGAAGCTGTGGAACATCGTCAACGATGAGCCCGATTACCTCCAAAAAGGTCGTGACGAGTGACGTGTCCTTGGTATATGCCAATGACATTGAAACCAAAGCCTAATGGATACTTCCAAAACTGAAAAATGTGCTTCATGATCAGTCAAATTTGACGGCTTTGCTCACATTTTTTTTCGACGATAATGGCGTAATGTATCATAAATTCTGGCCATTAAGTTGTACGGGCAATAAAAAAATCTACCTTGAAGTTATGCACTGTCTACACGAAGCAATTCGTCATAGTTTCAATGTTCTAAATTCCAGAGTTGTGTTTGGGCGTATGGTCAACAACAAAACCGTTATAATATTTCAACCACAACTGTTGACTATACCAAGGATAAGGAAAGATGCTGGCATAAGTGTATTGAATCTGTGGGGAATTACTTTCCAAAACTGACCTCATAAATACATCATGTCAATGGATTAGCATCTTTGATGTTTCATTTCCATACAATCGGTCGAAATTATATATGGGAGATAAATCTAAATCTGTACTGATTTAACATAGATATCGGCATTCTGGACGTAATCCGGTAAGTTGTGCAAAATTTAATCACAGCCGTAAACATCTTAGGTGTTTGGTACCCCATTTAGATGAAATGTGATAAACATATATATGAGAGCTTTCTTTGAGGGGACCCCCCATTCTGGTGGTCAAAAACAAAATTTCCCAACAAAATCTCAAGTGAAATTCTCAAGAACTCTTGAAGATATAGCCGATTTATTGTGTTAGCATCAAGTGACGGCTGAAGGGCTTCTCAAACTTTAAACGCGTTTTCTCTAAACATTTTTTTGCGAATGTCGGGCACGATAACTCAAAAACTAATGACCTAATCGATGACAAATTTTTACACGTTTCTCTGTGATTGTATAGCTATCGTATGAACTAGGATAAAGTCAATCGGTGAAGATCTTCCTTATTTTTTAACTTAGTTTTTGGTAAAAAAAATCGGCGATTTTCCAAAAATATTTTTCAAAGGTCCACCATTTTGTTAATTTTAGAGCGAAGTCAATAATTCTAGTTCATACGAGAGCCAGACATGTACTCTTTCTAGCACCGTTGGAATTTTCGGATTTCGATGTTCCAGTGAGGAGTTATCATGCCCGCCATCAAAAATAAGGACTTTTCTTTAATTACAAAAAACAACAAAAAACAATTATTTTTCTTCTCTTTTCAAATATATATATATATATATATATATGTGGAAAGTTACAAACCTTAACAAGCATTGGTATTGACTTACCAGCCCATTGAAAATCTTGAAAAATTAAAAAAGAGAATGGGGGTTCCCTTAAATTTGAACAAATTTCGACAAAACTTAATACTCGTAATTTTATCCTCAGTTTGATCTCAATTGGACAAATATTTGGGAAGGAAACGAGATAGACACATGCTTCCTTTTGAGCGTATGCATAGAATCACTTTCTAAGTCGATTTATGCATGTCGGTCCGTTCGTCCATGCATTTTTTTTTTTTTTTTTTTTTTTTGAACAAATTTCATCCAGATTGGATCATAAATGTGACCCGTCATTTATGATCCAATTTGAATGAAATTTGACACAGATCACAATTATGATCGGATTGAGATGAAATTTGGCACAGGTCACTTATTCGGTCCAAGTACGATCTCTATTTAAATTGGAGAAAATCGTCTCAGATGTAGATATAGCTCCCATATATAGTTTCGTCCGATTGTATGTAAATGGTGAACCAAACTCCCAATATTGGTCCGATTGAGACAACATTTTGTATAGAGTACTGAATTAGGAACTGATAGATGCATGTGACGTTATGTTGAAATCATACCATACTACTAACTTTTGTCCAATCTTGCATAGCGTATTGAAATTACTACAGATTGACGTTCGTGAAGTTTTGTTGTTTTATCAGTTCAGATTTAGATATAGCTCCCATATATATATATATATATATATATATATATATATATATATTTTCAAACATCATATATCATTTTCGCTATGTTCAAGGTGTTATGCTGTAGTTTGGTGTTTCGTTATCTTCTGAAAGTCTCCCACCGATTTGAGGTAGACCTCATTGTGGAGATCATAAAAAGGTCGTTCACTGTTTTCAGACAATTATTCTCAATTATAATTAATAACGAAATATGTAGTTTTTTCTAAAATATTTCCTTTACCATTAATTACTATTTCGTTTCCAAATCTAATTATCCATGTCCATTCATTATCGATATCGTTTCTAAGAACAACAAGCAAAGACGACAACAACAAGGCTACAGTAATTAAATACATTATCATAGACACAAAAAATTTTCAACATTTTAAAATATTTCCTTAAAATATGAAGTGGAACTCATACCAAAGGCAATATAACTCAATTTTGTTGCTAGACAAGCGAATGGGCGAGCGACCGGTTGGTCGCTCTACATTATCCATGATAAACTGTTGGCAATTTGTTATTAGATCACGGTGCCATGCACCGCAACAATGATTTATAAAGACAGCTCAGTAACCATTATTAACATTCTCCGACACTGGTGGGGTGGACTACCACAACGGAGACTAACGATGTTGGCTACAGCATGGCCAGGAAGGTTGGCTGGCTGGTTGGCATGCAATAGCAACAAAAACAACAACAATGGGGACACCTTTTTGGTGTCTTTACACAAAATACAAAATAAAAGAACCATTGAAAATGTTCCAAAAAATCATCCGACAACCCCAAAAAAATTTAAAAAAGTGAAAGCCAAGATAAGAGTTGAACAGTAAAAGACCTGTAGGCACCGGAAACCCATTCAGCCAATGGTCAAATTTTCCCCTTTTTTATTTCGGTTATGATGACTATGAGGTCATAGCTAAAGGGAAATTTAAACAAATACACTCACAGACACACACATTTTCCTAGCCTGTACACATTTATTACACAAACCCCACAGAACATAGTCAAAAAGTCATAGTCACAGCATACACACCGCCAGTCAGTCAGTCATTCATCCTAAGGAATTATTGTTGCTGAAAGTCAAGTGTACTCTGGGAAAATGGCACAAAAGGTCATATAAACAATATCTCGTTCTAGAAGTACTCTGGACGTGAAAAAAATGAAATAACAACAATTTCAGTTAAAATTTTCCTTTTATTTCGTTAAACTTATTCTAGTCGGTCAAGGGGGGGTTCTAAGGAATAAAATGCCCCTTAGAAAAACTACAAAACTACACAAGGAACACAACAGCCGAAAACCCTTACTATGATGCTTTCACCAAATAAATAAAAACAAACAACACTTGTGAGAAGTTTCTCTTTTCCGTGAAGTACTATTCAAAGTTTTATGTTGTTGTTTATTTCCTTTTTTTCAAAAAAAAAAAAAAAAAAAAAACAAAAACTATTTCTTTAATGGAATTGTTATTTTGTAAATGTAACTAGAAAAAAAAACTATTGTACCAAAACTCACAACTTTAAAAATGTAATTTTAGGTGAAACCAAAAAAAAAATATTGAGAGGATTTTTTAAAGAATATTTTTTTAAGGACCAATACAGGCGTGGTTTTTTTAAAGAATATTTTTTCAAGGACCAATACAGGCGTGGATTGTTTAAAGAATATTTTTTCAAGGACCAATACAGGCGAGATTTGTTCAAAGAATATTTTTCAAGAATATTTTTCAAGAATATTTTTCAAGAATATTTTTTCAAGGACCAATACAGGCGTGGATTGTTTAAAGAATATTTTTTTCAAGCGCCAATACAGGCGTGATTTTTCAAAGAATATTTTTCAAGAATATTTTTTCAAGGACCAATACAGGCGTGGATTGTTTAAAGAATATTTTTTCAAGGACCAATACAGGCGTGGATTGTTTAAAGAATATTTTTTCAAGGACCAATAAAGCTGTGGATTTTCAAGGAACAATGCAGGCGTGGTTTGTTCAAAGAATATTTTTTCAAGGACCAATGCAGGCGTGGTTTGTTCAAGGAATATATTTTCAAGGACCATTGCAGGCGTGGTTTGTTCAAAGAATATTTTTTCAAGGACCAATGCAGGCGTGGTTTGTTCAAGGAATATATTTTCAAGGACCAATACATGTCATATCATAATTGTTTCATAAATAATGTAAGGATTAAACGAGTTTTTTTAAGAATATTATTGAAGGCTGATCTACAAGTGTGGCATTTTATACCATAAAACCCTCTCCTTATTCAAAATTTGAGCACGTTTTCAAATCGAATTCCCTTTCAAGTTGCTCCAAAGGCGATATTTTCATAATTTATTGGGTTACACATATTTCTTTCAAAATAAAGATATCTCCAATATAAAGGTCAGGCTCGTTTTTAGATATATTGATGGTCCTATGTACATTTTCCAACCAAGGTATATAGGGGAGACTGGGGCACCTTCGGCATCGGGGCACCTTCGGCAATCGCGTTTTCGATATGAAGCTCTCACTGTACATCACTAGTTTCGATACATAGGTATCGAATATCGAAATAAATAACTTACACAAAGTTTGAAATTTCTAGCTAATAAGCTTATTTAGATACATAGGTTTTTGTATTTTTATAGATATTTCTGTAATATTTCAATTCCATTTCGTAAGTATTTCGTGTATAACACTTTTTAAATTTTTAAATTTTTAAGACCATCTTATTAAAAAGTGGTTACCTACGATGTGTATTATTATAGAAATATTTAAAAATATAATATTTTTACAAAACTGATCGAAAAAAATGAAAAAACTATAAAAAGTACATTCGGGGCACATTCGGCATTTTAAATTGGGGCACATTCGGCCATATACAGGTTATGCAATATTATTTCCTTAAAATGTTTTTGAGTTTGTCTTTAAAACTAATCCTTTAATATGGCTCGAAATTGCATATAAAAGTTCAAACGTGCTTATATTGACGAAAATGCGATAGAAAACCCCTATTTCTGATGGTGTGTGCGACCTTGAGATGTAAACGTCCGCCGCTAGAAAATAAAGCCCTATAATTCAAACATTGTGTGGCGTATTAAAACCAAATAGAGCCTTTAGATAATCAGAATTTCAACCAGACTGATAGCGATGACAATTACCCGGCTATGACTATGGTGCCGAATGTGCCCCATCAAATGCCGAAGCTACCCGGGGTTGGGGCACATTCGGCGAATTTGACTTTTTTTACAAAACTGTAAAATTTTTTAACTAATACTATTTTTATATATCTTTTTGGTACTATTTTTCATAATAAAGTGTCAGAGGACAATAATCAGCCATATAGTTGTTATATATGTTGAATATGTACTGAGATATATAGCTCTAAAAAAAAAGTGCCGAAGGTGCCCCAGTCTCCCCTACAGGGTGAGATAAAAAACAAATTTTGTAAAATTTTTACACTTTTTTAAATTTTATTGAATGAAAGAAAAAATGTCGGAAATAGCGTCAAATTTTAGAATAAATTTAGATTCGTTCGAATTGGTCACCTTTGGAGCGAATTATGGCCTTCAAACGGCCAATGAAACCATCACACGCTGCCCGATTGTTGCTCTGCGGTATTTTGGCCCATTCCCGGCGAAGCGCTTCCTTGAGGTGATCGACACTTTGGTATTTTTAGTGCCATCCTTGCTTTCCAAAATACTCCATACACAATAGTCCAACGGATTGCTATCAGTAGATGTTGGTGGCCATTGAGCGCTGGAAATGAAGAGAGGAACATCATTTTGTAACCATTCTTGGGTGGTGCGTCCACCATCACACTCAAGATGGCCCTGTTGAAATGTCCAAGGTCTGCGGCCAAAATGTTTGCGTGCCCAAGGCTTTAATACACCCTCCAGAATGATGATATCCGATTAATACGAGCGAAGAGCTATCATCGGCTGTTATGGCGACCCACACCATCAGCATGGCCGGCCCTTGAGTTCTGGTGGCCAACCGAAGGTTCGTATTTTCAGCTGACCTCTTTGGCAAGTAAACACGATAATTTTGTTTGTTTACAAAGTGCTGGACAACGAAGGTTTTCTCATCGAAGAAAACCAAATTCGGTCGTTTACCACTTTCGATCATGCTCTTTAGCTTTTGTACGCTTGTAAACAAAATAATGAGCTGCCACTGGAATAATTTTAACAGCCGTCGGTCGAGGGGCTTAGAAATGACAGCAGTCTGAAGTTGGTTTGCAGTTTTTTCATCTCACCCTGTATTTTGATTTACAAAATAATTCAATGTTTTAACATAGTTTTCTGGTGGCAGAAAATTACCGAGATGTCGTAGTCTACAGAAGAAGTAACGAACGGATTCGTATAAATAATTTAAGAAAATATACTTTAACTTTACTTTAGGTATTTTGTATGTCCACCTTAAGGTGTAGTATATAAAAATACGGACCATCGAAATTAACGAGGTTTTTCTTGTTTAAAGTATATTTTCTTTGGTCATATATAAGGACTCTTGAAAGGATCTTTACAGTACATATTTTTTAAGTTAAATATTTTCAAAGAATATTTTCTTAAGAATATTTACGACGAACTTTTAAAGTCCTCTTTAGATTGAAATGCTCTTATTTAAGTCCATACATGTTGTATGTCTTTGCATCTGACTTTGTGTATTCCAACAGTGTCAAATGGATTAACGAAATTAATTTAAAGCCAGCTAAACTTTATGTGTTTCAGTTTAATTTTATTTTATCTGTGTGTTTTCTCTTTCGTCAAGGTTAAACACTTATCCTTGCTTTTAGCAACGTCATATTCAGGCTTTGTTGGCTTTCAAGTTGTTTAATTTTTTTCTCAGAAAATAAAAACGCACACACAGCCCCATATTTTGAAAATATTTTCCAACACAAGTTAAGCAGCAGCAGCGGCACTTGTCGTGTTAACAAATAGCTGTTAACATAGTATCTTCAAGGTATTTGCCCAGGACATAACCAGAGCAAAGTAGTGAACTTGGTTGGTTTTTGGCATAAATTATTTACAACTTTTCTTTTTTCTCAGTTGTATTTTCCTTTATTTTTGCATGTGTTTCTTTTCGTACATCTGTGGCAGACACACAATCTCGTTGTCTTATTGCTGGTGCCACTACTGCTCCAGCTGATGATGACGATGTTGCCTTTGAATGTTGTTTCCGTTTCGACTTGCACCTCGTTTCATTTCAGAGGGGTGTTTATGCTACAGCCTGTGTCGCCTACAAAACTAACCATACACCCTTAACATATATATACAGATCTTAATGATTATAAACGTGTTTTGGGTAAGTGTGTATGTGTCCTTGTTATTTTTTCTGTTATGAGGGTGAAATATATTTATGTGTGTTTGGGAATTCTTTGGGATTTTTTTTTTGCCATGTTTATCATCATTATAATAATTTGTGACTTTTTCGCTTGGTGCACTTATTTTCACTTGACTTACAAACTTACAATTTAGGTGCCTCAGGGGGAGGACATGGCTTATACTTTAATGTTATCTAAATCAAATTTTGACATAAACACATATAGAATGTGCCATATGCACTTATGGGGTGTACTTAATTTACGTTTGGAATTGAATGTGAAAATTACGAGACTATCAATTTAGCTGCATATTTGGTGCTTGTATTTTTTATTTATTTTTTCCTTCATAAAATAAATGTATATATATATATATTCCATTCCAAATGACAAAATTTCACAATCTCCTGCTTCTCATCATTCCATTGTCACCCTATATATATTTTTGTTTTCTTCTGCCTTTGTACTTTGTTCCCAGGTTTCCATTGTCCCAAAATGTTTTAGCTTCTGTCACTTTCACCATTTGCTATTTACTTGTGTGTGCTTTTTTGTGGGAAGTCAAAATGTCTTTCAGTAAGGACACAATAAGTACACACACAACCAAATGTTGTTCCATCTCCAATGTCTCCTCTTTGAATTTAAAGGTTAAAAGCCAGGTTTTTTTACCAAAATAAATTTTATCAGATAAGTTTGATAAAATACTGCAAAAAATATGAAATGTGCTTTAAGGCAAGGTAGACATATTGGGTATACATAAAAAATTTGCGGAACATAAGTACAAATTTATAAAGTCAACTGAAGAACATTGGCCTTAAATAGAGGACCTGTTACGGATCTGTAGTCTGGAAACTAATAACCTAGAGAAACCCTTCATAATGGGAAGACATATTAATGGAATTCTAACATTAAAACTTTTTGTCTGTGCTGGTGATCTGATTGAGCATCCAGGGAATCGCATTGAGAAACCCACGGTGCTATTGCGATAGATTGTATTCATTTAGATCCTACCTTCAGTGGTGGAGAATCAGTTGGGAGATAGCAAAGTCTAGTTAGCCTCACCAAAGAATTTTTTATACCCTTCACCACACTGTGGTACAGGGTACTATGTCTTTGTGCATATGTTTGTAACAGGCAAAAATAATCGAGATAGACCCATGGTTCCTTTTGAGAATATGCATAGAATCACTTTCTGAGTCGGTTTATGCATGTCCGTCCATCCGTCTGTCCGTCAGTCCATGTTAAATTGTAAACAAAGTACAGGTCGCTTTTATTATCCGTATTGGATGAAATTTGGCACAGCTCATTTGTTTGGCCCACGGACGAACCCTATTGAAATTGGGAAAATCGGTTCAGATTTAGATATAGCTCCCATATATATTTTCGTCCGATTTAAGGTAAATGGTGTACCAAAGTCCCTATATATATTTCGATTTGCATGAAATTTGGCACAGCGTAATGGATAAGGTCTAGAATGATGTGTGCAAAGTTTCGTGAAAATCGGTTCACATTTAGATATAGCTCCCATATATAGCTTCGTCCGATTTAAGATAAATTGTGTACAAAGTCCCTATATATCTTTCGATTTGCACGAAATTTGGCACAGCGTACTGAATAAGGTCAAGAATGATATGCGCAAAGTTACGTGAAAATCGATTCAGATTTAGATATAGCTCCATATATATTTTCGTCCGATTTAAGGTACATTGTGTACCAAAGTCCCTATATATATTTCGATTTGCACGAAATTTGGCATAGCGTAATAAATTAAATTTAGAATGATGTGTGCAAAGTTTCGTAAAAATCGGTACAGATTTAGATATAGCTCCCATATATAGCTTCGGCCGATTTTAGGTAAATAGTCCATTAAAGTCCCGGGAAATTTTTTCATTTGCATTAATAATGTGCATTAATCATTTGGAATAATGTGTGCTAAGTTGCATGAAAATCGGTTTAGATTTAGATGTAGCTCCCATATGTAGTTTCGCCCGATTTTAGGTAATTGGTGCACAAAAGTCCCTGGAAATCTTTTGATTTGCACGAATTTTGACATAGCGTACTGAATTAAGTCTAGAATGATGTGGCAAAGTTTCGTGAAAATCGTCCCTGGAAATCAATCCATTTACACGAAATTAAGGCTAGAATGAGTTATGCTGAGTTTCGTGAAAATAGGTTCAGATTTGCATATACCTCCCATATATATTTTCTTCCGATTTTATTTAATTGGTGCGCCAAAGACCCTATATATCTTTCGATATGCACGAAATTTGGCGTATCGTACTGAATTACGTCTAGAATGATGTTTTTAAGCATCGTGAATAGATCCATAGCTTGGCCGGTTGACACAACGTACTGAAGTAATATAAATTAGTCGCTGACATGTTTTCCCTGAAATCGGTTCAGATCTAGATATATAACAAAAACGCGCCGTCTCTTAGGATATATATTTAGAATATACACAAAGTGGCGAAGGGGTGAATATAGTCGACCCAGTCCGATTTTTCTACTTTGCTTTCTGGTTTTAATTCGCAATTGAGTATATTTTTATCCTCCGTAATAGGGTGGATAGTATATTAAATTTGTTATTCCGTTTGCAATGCATAAACTTTATCCATTAGAGACCCCATAAAGGTGATATTTTCATACATTTGAAATGGCCAAGCGATATCAAATAAAGCGTAGAATTTTTACCCAATGTTTTGGAATTTAAACATAAACGTCTGTATGTAGTAATCACTCTATTTTCTAATTGAATTGAGCTAGATCGCCAAAATGTTGCATAGAATTGTCTTTTGCTCGCAGGCAGGTCAAGTTCGATGATGGTCTACACCGGTTCACGTTTATGCTTAACCACCATGCAACGGTACCACCCCCTCCCCATTTTTGCTATTTTGGGGTCAATGGAATTCGCTGAAATTTAGTAAAATTTTAAATGTTGGTCCACTTTTTCGGCAAGCCATCAAAAAACGGTATCCCAACATGTTCAGTATTTAGGTCAATTTTTCGGGTAGCTCTCACATAAGGGTATTCTCCAATTTTCGGTATTTTGGGGGTCTTGAGATCACTTTTCAAACAAATTCGCGTTAATTTAAGACATTGGGATCTAATTGGTTGCCAAATGTTTTCCACTGAAAATTATAAATATTGGTCTATTTTCTCTGGTAGCACCCATAAAAACATACGCCGAAATCCTTTCACTGAAAATCATAAATATAGATAAAGTCGGATTTATGAGGCGATATGGATGAAATTTAGCACAAGTCACTTATATGTCTGTAATGTTTCATTGAAATTGGTTCAGATTTAGTTATAGTTCCCATAAGTAGTTTCGTCCTATTTTAATATGAATTATAGGACTTTATTTAACATGCTTCGAAATGTGCGATATGGGCCAAATATGCACGGTTTTGTTGTATGATTGGTTGCCATTTTAAGGATAATGCCTCTCGCACTCTGCCTTTTTACATTAGAGTGGCAATCTATACCCTTTATATCCAAAATATTTTATTTATTCTGTCTTCATTAAATGAAGTATTTATTATCACCTTTTTTAACAGGAAAAATTAAAATCGAAAAATATTTGGCCACCCATTTGAAGTGAACTTTTCTTCAAAAAATTTTTTAATTAAAACCCAATAAATTTCATACATCATAAAGACAACAGACTGTCATTTGGTGTGTCAATATGGCAAACATAAATGACTGACTGACATACAAACAAACAATGTGAAACAGCCAACAACGAAAAAAAACGTAAAACCAAGATATTTTCATGTCTGTATAAACACACTTGGCAGTGACATCAATCCTTGACATTGTCCATGAACTGTGAAATAAAAAAAACGTATGATTAATATCCAAAAACAAAGCGAAGAAGAAGACAACGTCCTCAATGTAGCAAAATGACAGTCATTTAGGACAAAATAGAAGATTGTTTTCTTGTTTCTCATTTTTTATTTATTTTTTTTTTTTTTTTGTCTGATAAACCCAAAAAAACTAAACTTATTATGAGGGATTTGTAAATCATATTTATTTATCCATATGTTGATAATTTGATTTACTGATTTAAGAAAAGAGATTTTTTAGGGAAATTACTAATGGCACAGAGGGGTCCGTCGATGGAAAAAAAAACCAAGACATAGATATTAGTACTTTAATGGATACAAAGATTTTTGATGACAATAAAAAGGAGGGGTATATATCTCACTCTCCAGAGGCCTACTCCTAAATATAGGAGAAGTAGTAAGGAAAGTAGTAAGGTTGGACTAGACCAACGATATGACACTCTTCAGAACATTGGGTATATACAACAAATAATCATAAGATTCGTATAATGATCTGTTGGAACATACCCAAAGTTTTGTAGTGGACTCCGTCCGACTTTTATCCCTTCCTTATTGATTACTTGTTGAATAAACTCTGCCATGAAATCATTTGCATCCATTTTCACCTCTTAAATTACACACAGAATACAATATGGTATTTTATATTGCAAAATGTTCAGTTTCTGCTCAATTTAAAATACCACTACAATGCCTTTAATTAACAATGTCCTTTATCCTGCATTCAAACGACAATAATAACATCAAATATTCTATTATAAAAGCCCTTTGGTCGAATGGCAAACAAGCGATTCAATTACCCAAAAAACGAATTATATTTATATGGGTGGTCACATTTGGCAAATGTTCAAGTGAAATTCCCCATAGATACATAGAGGGATTATTTAAATATGTATTTATGAGCGTGTAGTTAAAGTGAAATTTTGGTATGTAACCAAAACACCGTACCCATAAAATAATGGAAAACCTGTGTTGTTTACCAAAATTTATATTAAAAGTTAAACACTAGGGCCGGGTAATTCCCCAGCACACTAGCTTTACACACGTCCTGCTAAGTGTTGCTAATTCTGAAAAGGTCACAGGGCAAATACACTTCACAGGAACAATAGCTGACAAAGGTTGAGGGTTCTGGTTTCATTGAATAAGAATTTTAAAAAAATTAAACGCTTCGATATAAGTGGCCATTCTGTAAGATTTTGAATAGATATCACGTACATATCATTGATTTAAACTTTTCCAATGAAATGTGCTCCGATTAAATGAAAATGCATATGTGCTTCTTAAAACTCGCTCAAAACGCATAAAGAAATTCGCGGAAATGTATTTATATTTTCATGTACCAAAACCATATATTTCACACTGTCTTCTTCTAGATATTTCCTCATAGAATAGGGAGACCATTAGGTCCCCTCATAAAGGTATATCAGGCCTTCTTCTAGAATATATGGAGATATTTTAAAAGGAAGACATAAGGACTTTTCAAGAAACACCAGGTCATCTCATAGCAGACCTTCTAGAAAACATAAGTATTTGTCAAAAAAGGTTAAATAGGATTTTCTAAAACGATACTTGAACTATTTGGACCAACTAGAGGCCAGACAATTATTACTAATGTTCAGTACAACCCTTCTAATTACTTGTTCAGATTCCCATCCCTTGTGTTGTGATCTTCTTATTTCCATTGGAGCCTATAGATCGACTCGAAAAAACACAAAAAATTAAGTTTTCGGTCCACTTATCCTTGACCATAACTGGAATTTCATGGAACATTTTAAAGCGATCAGCGCTATATTTCCGGCATCTAGTGTGGTAAAGGGTTACTAAATAATATCTGAATACATAAGCACCTGTAAATGTCTAAATGTAACTCCCTCATCAGGGTACATACGACAAAATAATTGGTATCAATTTAAAGGCCAACCACTGCCCTTGGATATACCAACAACTTCTCGGGTCAATGTCCTTCAGGGGTAAATCTATACGCTATAGAATACAAATTTTGTAATTTTTCACAGAAAATTCAGGGTCCGTTTGACCCGCTAAATATTGACCGATCCTTATCAAAACTAGCATGCTTATTCTTTGGCCTGATCCCCTTCTCTATGTAAAAATTCGCGATGTTTGGGTCATAATTGCGGCCTCTAGAGCGAACAGAAAAAACGATAAAAATTAAGTATTTGGTCCATTTCATCCCCTGGATATTAAACGTTTTTACCAAAAACAATAGGGGTCTTCATTGGGCAGAACCCATCCTACATGCAAAATTTCGTGAAGATTGGTTCATAACTGTGGCCTGTATCGTGTTTACAAAATATAATGGACAGACGGACGGACGGACGGACACACATGTCTAGATCAACTCAGCTAGCCGAGATATGACGATCGGTATACTTAAAGTTGGGTCTAGGACCAATATTTCGCGGCGTTACAAACTCTTAGGGCCGCACAAAGCTATAATACCCTAACAACATAGTTGTGTAGGGTATAAAAACGAATATTCCTTCAACTCATCAATAAATACTACCTTCAGCTTGTCGAAAAGGACTCTCTGGCTTATAGCCTATAGCTCGTCTACGAAAAACTTCCTTACCTTCAGATGGTATACGCCTCCAGCTTGTTCATGAAAAACTCCCTGGCCTTCAGGTCCTTTGTGACAGCCTCCGTACTTCAGTTGTCTGTGTTTGCATCCCTGTTTCAACTTGTCTTTGAAAGGTTTCCTGACCTACGGCTCGTTAATAAAAAAACTCTCTCACCTTCGGATTGTCTATAAACAACGCCCTGACTATCAGATGGCCTACAAAGTTCATTAAAAAGACGTATATACCAGCTAGTCTACGAACGATTCCCTTTACTTCAGTTCATTTATGAAAGACTCCATGGATATCACATCGTCTGTGGCATCCAGCTCCTCCATACAGACATCTATACCTTCAGCACGTCTGTGTTACACTTCCTGGCCTTCTACTCATATATGAAAGACAACCTGATCTTCAGGTGGCCTGCAAATGGCTCCTTGGCCGTCAGGTAGTCTATAACAGACTTTCCGGCCTTTAGTTCGTCTATAAAAGACTGCCTTCCGCTAGAATCCCTGCTTCAGCACGTCGACGAAAGTTAACATTCAGCGCTTCTGTAAAAAAAATCTCTTCTTCAATTCCCCTCAAATTCCCTATAAAGTTTACATACCCCTCCTCTAAAAAATCAATTTTTCTTGCCTTTAATGACCCCTTGCCACTCGCCATTGAAGAACAATTAAAATTATTTAGTTTATCATTATTTTATCAGTTTGGCAACTCTGTTCTCCTTCTTCAGAGTTAGTCTTAGTTGGTCCTGAACAATGTCACTTACCCAAACAATTTATTCTTGTAAATAGTTTTATACTTATGCTCTGTGGGATCTTGGCATAAGACTCTTGGTATTGTAACACGGTTTATCCATGGGTTTTAGAAACGTGTATGCGTGATAATGTTACACACTACGAGGGGTAGTTAACAAACTAGAGGTAAATATACAAAAATTATTTTATACAAAATTATTATAATATTATATATTTTATGTATTGAATTTTTTTTATTTTATTTATTCATTTTTTTATATATTTTTTTATATTATCTTTATCCTCTCTCAGGACGGCATACTTTATTTAAATGTCCTGACTGATGAAATTATTTTTAAATATATTTTCATATTTTCTATGGAAGAAAAATTGTTATTTAATGTTCGAATATTGCAATTAATATTATTTAATAATAAATAAATGTCAGATGAAGAGAATATTTTTCTACATATCTTTTCTAATATACACTATAATATACAATATATAAAATATTATTATTAAAATAAGTTATTCCTCATATATTTTATGAACCTACCCCACATTCTTCCCAAGTTTTTTTTTAATATTTTTTCTTCATTCTTATTCCCCTTCCCTCCTCGTTCACACAGTACCCAAAGAGAGCCAGTGTTTTTGGAGTAGGTACCAACCATACTGCAGCGCACACCTTCGACAATACACAATGGAATGGGTAATTTGTATGTTAACCCCTTTTGTTTATACAGTTAACACCATCTTAAAAAAACATTCTAGACCTTCTGGAGTCCTCTCCATAAGCCAACAACAACACAAAAAGGGACAAAAGGATAAACAAGAAAGATTCAAGGCAATTGAGAGAAAACAACGAACAAAAACAAACATTCTCTCAACAGCAGCAACAACAACACCAAAGGCGAGAAGAACAAAAGCAAAATGCAAAACCTCAAACAGTAGATGTCTGTGGTTAGTGTAGTTTTCAAAAAGGGTTTTCACAGTCAAGTTAAAGGAAGCCAAGCGCAGAGTTGTCGACTCAAGGCAAACCATAACAAGCAAGCAAGGCAGACCTGCCTGCTTGGCCACAACTATGTGAAGGAGTTGTGAAAGATGTTAAAAAACCGAGAACGAAAAGTTTTTTATTTATAATTGTCTGCCCTAGGGAAATTTGTTTAGATTTTAAATTGTTGATGTTTTGTGGGAAAGTTTCGTATTTTTCGCCAACAACCAAGCTAACTGGAATGTATTGAGCAAATGAGAACTGTTGCTGGTAGAGCTGATGAGACAGCTACTATTCGTGTGGCAGTGGTGGTGGCGGTTGACTTTTTGCATAAAATATTTAACTTTTGTTGTAATGCATTTAAGATTGTTTGCTTGCCTTTTTTCCGCAATTTGTATTTTTACTTAGTTTTGTAACTTAATTAAACCTAAAGAATTGTCTATTATTTACATATAATGACAAAATAGGAATTTGCCTGTTTGCTGGGTGCTGTGGTAGCAGTGAACTGCTATTCAAAGTTTCTTATGAAATTAATAAATTATTATTTCGAAGCAGTTCCGAAGGAATGTTTCAAATGTTTTGACATTGACAAAATTAACTGGTAAACTTAAATCTAGTTCAGGCTTTTGGATATAAACACAGGGAAAAAGAACGTTATGTTCGTAATGTTCGAAGTTTTCGTATCCTCTAATTTTCGTATTCTCAATTAAAGTATCTGTTAGGATGATGTTTATTTTTAGAAGAAATTATATACCAAATTATAGATACTTACATCGTATGTTGGCCTATTACAAATATTTACCTACATAAAAAATTGTCTGGTATGAAATATTTCATTCTTCAAGATTGTGGAAAGGAAATTTACAGATTGTTAAATTTTCGTTATGCTAAGGCCCTTTGGGTGGGGCCTATGTTTAAACATTACCCTATATCGAAAATTTTCTGCCGAGTTTTTTGTTCGTTTTTCAAGAACTTGCAATGACAAAAAACAGACACTTCGTTAGAAAATGTGTCTAAAGTTGTATGGGGACTATTTAAAAACATCGATCTTCATTGAAATTTTCCTGCTAAGAAGTATTCTCTTCTCCATGTATCGGAATGCGAATTTATAGATTGCTAAATTTTCAAAAATTTGGCATGTCCTTCTTGGCTGGGGTCTATGTAAAAGAATGAACTTACGTCGAAAATTTTCTGCCATGAAATTTTTCCTGATCGAAGAAACCGCAATGACAAATAACAGACACTTCGTTAGAAAATGCCGGTAAAAAGCGAACATGCAGAGTAGTTACATATATATCGGGACTTTTTCATAGAACACCTGTAGGACCTTTCCATTTCAGACAATAAGGGGTTTCTTTATATGGGGTGCTATGACAAAAAGCCAACTTTAAAACCAATACGGAAAATAGTAAAGTCGGACTGGGCCAACTATATGATACCCTTCACCACTGTGTGTATATTCGACAGATGTCGCCTTTTCGAAAGAACAGTGACCCAAAATGGAACGAAAGTAAATATGTTATCTTTATCCATACCGACGTATGTGATCCAATCCGAACATATGTGATTGTGCAACCTATGCTAAATTTCACTTCATCCGTTCAGATTTAGAGTCGTTTCATGACAATCGAAACTTTGCTGCACCGTTTATATAAAATCGGACGAAAATATATATGGGAACTATGTCTAAATCTGTAACGATTTTCCCGAAACTTACCACTCATCATTCTAGACTATGCCAATTTTCGAGCAAATCGAATGATATATAGGGGCGTTGGTGCCCCATATACCTGAAATCGGATGAAAAAATATATATGGGAGCTATATATAAATCTGAACCGATTTTATACAATTTCAATAGGGTTCGTCCTTGGGCCAAATAAATAAGCTGTGCCAATATATAAGGGAGCTATATCTAAATCTGTAACGATTTTCCCGAAACTTACCACTCATCATTCTAGACTATGTTCATTACACTATGCCAATTTTCGAGCAAATCGAATGATATATAGGGACTTTGGTGCACCATTTACCTTAAATCGGACGAAAATATATATGGGAGCTATATCTAAATCTGAACCGATTTTTTCCAATTTCAATAGGGTTCGTCCTTGGGCCAAATAAATAAGCTGTGTGCCAAATTTCATCCAATTCGAATTAAATTTTATCCAATTCGAATCTTAAATGCTACCTGTACCTTGTTTACAATTTAACATAGACAGGAGGACGGACGGACATGCCTAAATCAACTCAGAAAATGGTTCTATGCATATTCTCAAAAGGAACCATGGGTCTAACTCATTTCCTTTTGCCTGTTACAAATGCATAATACCCTGTACCACAGTGTGGTGAAGGATATGAATACCGAACATGGGGAGGAGTTATTTATATATCGGGATATTTTCATATTCCAGTAGGATTTTCCATACCAAACAAATAGGTCTTCATGGAAGGGACCATTTTTTTTCTAAAAACTAATAGACCACAAAGTCTTCTCTAGAAAGACTACAAGTCCTTTAAATGTTCTCATAGAATACCACTAGATTTTCTCTTTTAAGAAAACTATATATTCTCCTACGACTTCTCCTTAAAGGTCACTAGTTCTTGTTGTTTTCTAGAATATTACAAGATCCTATCCGTGGATCTATATCGGAATCTTCATGTACGTCAAAAAATTTAATTATTTCGAAAAAAAAATCTTTTCACCTTCTAACTACCCGGGATGCCAAATTAGAGCAATTTTCAATATTTTGAAAATAACATTTTTAAAATATTGAAAATGTGGCTGAACCTTTTAGGGTGGATACGACAAAACATGAGTCTATATTGTGAAAATCTTTTTCACTCCCCAAGAAGCTAAAACCTGTAAAATAACAAAATGGGAGCTTTGCCAAAACGTGGATATATATATTATTTATGCTCAACAGAGTTATATGAAAGTTTCCAAAATTCCGGAATGCTAAAATCTTCATAATGCTGAGAATAAGGCGGTATTGTTATATAGAAGCTATACTAAAAAAATCAAAGATTCGATATATCAATTCCAAATTCCTAAGGTGTTTAGAACAATGTGTGTGCAAACCTCCAACCTCTGTCTAAAATATTGTGATCTCTATCGTGAATAAAATAGACTGAAATGGCTATTGAATATTTCGACTTATGACTTCTTTGAATATTTCGAGGTGTTGCAAACTGAATGACAAATGTACTCTACACTGCAGAAGACAGAAGCCTTTATACACTCCAGCATGACTTAAACCGTTTGGAACCTAAATAATTTGGCTATACCACCGTAAATTCTCTTCCAGTTAAATTTTATTTCTGTGACAAATTTCAGACACTCATGTCTAAGCATGGGTAAATTTGGGTCGTTGCCATTATTTATTTGACGCCACCACCTTTTAATAATCTTATTACAAATTTGTATACTAACCCATGGAACTTCAAAACCTTAATGTCTTATTTTCTTAGAAATTCTCCCCTTTAACCCTTCGCCAAACGCATACACACAAATTCACATAAATTGTAATGTTTGTTATCTCTGATGTTACAAGAAGCAAAAATACTTGTGTTCTACTAAACTGAAACTATTTCAATTAAACTTTTGCATGCCAAGAAATGGAGAAGCAGCAGCAAAAAAAGTCAAACAAGCCTCATTATTTTTCAGTTTACATTTTTTTTTTTTTTGTAGGAAATTGCATAATAAAAAATATTAAAAATACATCCTTTGTAATGGTATTTGGCATCTAAGTGTTGTTATTAGAAAATTATTAAGAAATTTTAAATGCTATTCTTTAATAATTATAGAAATACTTACACTAATTGGGAAGTATTTGTAGATGGATTTTAATTACCTAGAAATAGAAAGAAATGGGAATATTGAGAGATCTTCAATTATGTTAATATATAATTGAGGTAATTTATCAAACAAAAACTGGATATAAAAATATTATTAACAATTTTAATATTTCAAATAATAAATTCATACAAACTACTTTATTTTGTATGAAAAAATGTTGACCTGTATGGGTATGCAATTTTGTTTTCTTAGGGAATACAATTTAGAATAAAAATGAATGAATGAAAAACGTGTAATAACAAAAAATAATTTTATGTAAAAAAAAACAAACAACAAAAGAAAAAACAATTTTAAGAAAATTTGTAAAAATTTCAAATATAAAAAAAATGAACTTAAAAATATTCCTTTGTGATTTTTTTGTAATTAAAAAAAATTCATTTAAAAAAAAAAATTTTTTTTTTGTTAAAAAATTTCCTTTGTGAAGATATATATCGCTAAATATATTGTGCTATAAAATATCAAGTGAAGACAACGGATATAACATAGGCTCTTTGGTGCACCATTTACATAAAATCGGAAAATATATATAGGACCTATATCTAAATCAAAACCAATTTCAACAAAACTTAACACACCACACTCTTTTATCTCAATCGGACAAATATTGGGTGTTTGAAGGGCCATTTATATAGAATCGACGAAACTTTATATTGAAGATATATCTAGTTCTAAACCGATGAAACTTCAAGGCAATTTTTAATGGTGATTTTTTCCAAAAGCACAAAAAAGTGGACCGATATTAGCGATGCATTGTAGGGTGGAACATCAAAAATACACCAACATACTGCAATTTAGAGGGCACATCACCAGCGTACCCTTGTTGTGTGGAAGTTGTTGGTTCAATTTGAAAATATTCACTGCAGATAAAAAATTGTATGAATACGTCCATGGAGGCAATACCTACAGCGGGATCAACATTGATTACATCGTGTAGGAATTACCCAAAATTTGTAGTTATCAGTATATGAGGTGCTATGCCTAATTAAGTACTGATATAACTCAATTTCGGAACTAACTTTTTTTTTGCATCACAATAACTTCCTTAAGGCTAAATATTAAAAATAAAATGTGGTTCAAACTACTATGAAGAACCCCAAAAATTCCGAAAATTGGGGGTACCCTTATATGGGGGCTACCCGAAAAAATGGACATATAGATGTGGTAATAAACCAGCAAGAAAATTAGTAAAGTCGGACTAGGCCGACTATATGATACCCTTCACCACTTAGGGTATATTGTATATATGTATCCTAACAATTGCATGTCTATGATCCCTCTTTTTCCAACCTAGCCTAACTTAAAAAAAATACTGAAAATTGGTGGGCACCGATAAATGGGGGCTACCTGAAAAAATTGACCTATATTTATAATTTTTAGTGGAGAAATTTGGTACCCAATAAGAACCCAATGTACCAATTGTCAGCGTATTCGGTTGAAAAACTCTCTTAAGAATACCAAATTACGGAAAATTAGTGGTACCCTTATGTGGGGCTATATTGGTATGTAACCTTATATGAGAGTTCTACAAAAAACCAAAAACTTTCAACTAAAAATTTATTTGTGATCTTAAATTTACATAGGGGTTTTCTGGTGAATCTATACTAATAAAAGAGTAAAGTGATTGACGGACTAATTTTACGATTTTGGGTGAGGGTCACTATTGATCCAAATGTGACAGATAAGGCTGGATTCATATTAACATTACCGTCTGAGTATATGACTGGGATATGTACGTAGTTTTGGATGTTTGTTACTTATGTGTACGAAAATTACTAAATCGTACTATAATTGGTACAATTTGGATGAACCGATAGAGCGGGAACAATCAAATTTAGAGTCAGGATCACTGTAGGGATGTAGGATTGGGGTCAGGATTCAGTTAAAGAAATTAATACTTATGGGTACTAAATTTGGTACAATTTGAATTTTAGTTGAACCAATAGAGCTAGCATCATGAAATTTGGAGTCAGGATCACTGTTGAGGTGTAAGATTGATTTATGTAGGAAGTTTTAGAAATTTTTACTAATGTGTACTAAATTTGGTACAATTTGAATTGTAAGTGAACCGATAGAGTTGGAATCTTGAAACTTGGATTTGGGATCATTGTGGGGGTGTAGGGTTGGGTTATGTAGGAAGTTTTAGAAATTTGTACTAAGTGTACTGAATTTGGTACAATTTAAATTGTGGGTGAAGCGATAGAGTTGGAATCCTGAAATTTTGATTTAGGATCACTGTGGAGGTGTAGAATTGCGGTATATAGAAAGTTTTGGAAATTCATACTTCTGTGTAATAAATTTGGTACAATATGAATTGTGAGTGAACCGATAGATTTGGAATCCTGAAATTTTTATTTAGGATCACTATGGGGGTGTAGATTTGTGGAAAGAAGGAGGTTGTTGAAATTCGTAGTGCTATGTACTAAATTTGGTACAATTTAAATTGTGGGTGAAGCGATAGAGTTAGAATCCTGAAATTTTCATTTTGGATCACTATGGGGTGTTGGTTTGGGTTAAGTTGGATTTTTTTAATTCGAACTACTGTGTACTAAATTTGGTACAATTTGAATTGTGGGTGTACCGAAAAGTTTAAATCCTGAAACCTGGGTTTAGGATCACTGTGGGAGTGTTGGTTTGGGTTAAGATAGAAGTTTTTCAAATTCATACTACTCTGTACTAAATTTGGTACAATTTGAATTGTGGGTGAACTGATAGAGTTTGAATCCTGAAACATGGATTTAGAATCACTGCGGGGGTGTAGGATTGGGATATGTAGGAAGTTTTGGGAAATTCGTATTACTGTGTACTAAATTTGGTACAATTTGAATTGTGGGTCAACCGATATAGTTGGAATCCTGAAACTTGGTTGTACAAAATTTGATATTATTTGAATTTGTTTGAACCGATAAGTCCGGAATACTGAAATTGGGGAAATAAGCTTTTCATTTCATTTTCATATGAAGTATATAGTAATGGAAAGCAATGGAAATGAAATCGGTTATAAGATTTCTGTTGGATGGTTGGGGTGGGTACTTATGGACATTTATATAAATGTGTGTTAAATAAATTAAATTACTAAATTTGGTAAAGTTTGGATTTAGGTGCACCTTTAGAGGTCGAATCATGAAATTTGGTACTCATTGGTACTATTAAATGTGATACAAATTCGATTTAGGTGAACCGATAGAATTATGAAATTTGAAGTTAAGATTGGGGTATGTTGGAATTAAGATTGAGGTATATGGGAATTCGTACTTATGATTGCTAAAGTAGATAGTTATGGAAATTTATATTATTGTGCACTAACTTATACTCAATTTGGATTTAGGTGAAGCTATATTTGAGATGAGTATAAAGGGTAAAAAATGACACCAAATTCAGTATAGAGGTAGATTTCTGTTGCGGTCGGAATGGGTGTGTAGGGTTAAGATATAGAGGTAGATTTGAAAAACGTACTAAAGAGAACATATGTACTAAATGGTACAAATTTAGTATAGAGGTAGATTTCTGTTGCGGTCGGAATGGGTGTGTAGGGTTAAGATATAGAGAGAGATTTGAAAAATGTTCTATAGGAGAACATATGTACTAAATGGTTCTAAAATTTTAATAATGGTCGGTATAGGGTTTTAAATACATCCCACATTTGCTAAGGAAGTAGCGGGTATATGCTAGTACATTAATAAATACTTCTCTTTTGGATTTTAATTATAATTTCTTACATAATTCAGCTAAATAATTAACTTTCCGTTTCCCAGGAGAAACACACGTGCGCACACTCACTCACAGGAAAAAACACAAGCAACACCTTTTTCCTTCAAAGTTTAATTCAAATCGTGGTTTTGGGTATTTATGTAACAAGTAGTAGCATTTTATTTCTGGTATTTAATATTCATTCGGTAGCTACAATTACTTTGGGTATGCTTTCCTGTGAAATATATATATATATATATATATATATTTGCATTATAATTATAATTAATAATATTGCTTATTAACGGTGCTTATTAATTTTCCATTCGTTGACTGGCAAGTCAAAATTCATTTGGGAATTTTTTTGTATTAATAAATCATCAATGAATGTATTAAAATTGTGTTGCCATTAACAACAACAATAGCAAGGAATTTCCTAATATCATGGAATGTTTCTATGTATATATGTACGTGTTGTTGTGAGTTACACGGTATTTATGGTGTTAACTTTGTAATTAACACGTACTAATTACATTATTAACTTTAAATGAACGCTGGCTGGTAGTTATTTAAGGCGGTTATTCAAATATTTATTTCGTGGGTAAAATAACCAATTAGGCTATTTATTTTATATCCATATTTTTTTGGGATGAACCAAGAGGAATTCATATATATATATATATATATATATTTTTATACGAGGGAAATATAAGGTATACGTGTTAAACTATAACAAATATTTTTTTATTCATAGCTTAAAAATAACCCTTCATAATTTGCATCAATTTCTGTGACAATTATGACATTTAAAAATGTAAATAACTTTAAATAACCTTCCGTCTGTGCCGTTTCAAATGAATTCCTCAACCGAAGCGAAAAAATTAAAAATAATTACTTTTTCTACCAGGCAATAAATATTCTCCAAAATGTCGCCCTCTTCCTTTGCCTTCATTCGAACCATTGCCATTTACCAAAAACATCTCATTAATTTAATTTAATTTTCTCCCATTTTAAAATGCTAGTATATTATAAAACGATACTTTAATGTTTTATTTTTTTCCAAATACGACTGAAGGTTTCACAAAGACTTTTAAAATTCAATAAATTTTGTTGATTGTTTTTCCATTTTCTTTTTAATTTCGTGGTGCTAGGCTGACATGGTGTGGATGGATGCAGGCGTCCATGTGTAGCAAGCGAGTGTGGCAATAAATATTTCACTTTACTTCTTCTCTTTAAAAGCTTTTGAAGATTTGGTTTCCCACAAAGAAAACACATTCACATTTCCTTTCCTCATTTATTATTATATAATGTGTATATGTGTGTTTGGTTAAATATATTTCACCCATAATGAGTAACGACGATGGTAATTGTTTATTCTTTTAAAGAGAGTTTTTTAAAACATATACCTTAAAGAGGACAGTACGCAAATAACCGCTATAGGGAGGGGATTTTATAAAGAATACTTTTTCATGGCCTAGAATGAGAATGAATTTTTCCATGGATATTTTCAAGGACTAGAATATTCAAGAATATATTTTATATGCACTTTCAAAAACTAAATCAAGGGAGGATTTATAACACCATAATTTTTCAAGAAGTAGATGAAGTTTAAAACCAGTGAGCGGAGCAGTATAGTCGGACGGGGTCGACCATACGATAAAAATCTAAATATCTGTCGTTCTATATTCTGAGATTGGGCAATATTTCGCGATATTTGCACACTTTTGACTGGCTAGAAGTCAACAAATGTTACTAATAATCAGTACAGCCCCTCTAATTACTTGTCCATATTCTCTTCACCGTGGGTTGTGTTGTGATGTTAAGTTTTCGGTCCACTTCATCCGAAAGATTATTATACGATCATCACCTAACATTTTAGGCGTTGTCCCTGACCATAACTGGAACCAAATGGAACATTTCAAAGCGATCAGCGCTATATTTCCGCCCTCCAGTGTGGTAATAGGTTACTAAATAATATATGGATATACTATCAACTTCTCGGGTCTATGTCCTTCAGTGGTAAATATATATTATTATTCACACAAATGTTAGGGTCCATTTGACCCGCTAAATATTGACCGATCTTTACCAAAACAGACATGCTTATTCTTTGGTCCGATCCCCTTCTCCATGCACAAATTCGCGGTATTTGGGCCATAATTGCGGCCTCTGGAGCGACCATAAAAACCGACATAAATAAAGTTTTTGAAATATTAAATATTAGGGGTCTTTATTGGCCAGAACCCATCCTACATGCAAAATTTCGTGAAGATTGATCCATAACTGTGATGTGTTTACAAATTATAATGGACGGACGGACACACATGTCTAGATCGACTCAGCTAGTCGAGATACGACGACGGGATACTTAAAGGTCGGTCTAGGACCAATATTTCGAATATATTCCAAGGATTACAACTAGCAGGACTACATTCATCACACTGTGGTACAGGGTATTATGTCTTTGTGCATATGTATGTAACAGGCAAAAGGAATCGAGATAGACACACGGTTCCCTTAAAGAATATACACGGAATCACTTTTTTCGTCGATTTATGCATGCCCGTCCGTCTGTCCTTTTGTCTGTCCATGTTGTAAACAAAGTACAGGTAGAATTTTTTGTTAGAATTTGATGAAATTTGGCACAGCTCATTTATTTGGCCCAAGGATGAACCCTATTGAAATTGGGAAAAATCGGTTTATATTTAGATATTGTTCACATATATATTTTCGTCCGATTTTATATAACTGGTGCACCACAGTCTTTATATATCCTTCGATTTGCACAAAATTTGGCACAGCGTTCTGACTTAAGTCTAGAACGATGTGTGTTAAATTTCGTGAACATCGTTTAGATTTCGATATAACTCCCATATATATTTTCGTCCGATTTTATGTAAATGGTGCACAAAGGTCTATATATCCTTTGATTTGCACGAAATTTGGCACAGCGTACTGACTTAAGTCTAGAAAGATGTGTGTTAAATTTCGTAAAAATCGATCCAGATTTAGACATAGCTCCCATATACATTTTCGTCCGATTTTATGTAAATGGTGCACAAAGTCCCTATATATCCTTCGATTTGCACGAAATTTGGCACAGCGTACTGAATTAACTCTAGAAAGATGTGTGTTGAATTTCGTGAAAATCGTTTCAGATTTCGATATAGCTCCCATATATATTTTCGTCCGATTTGATGTAAATGGTGCACCAAAGTCCATATATATCTTTCGATTTTCACGCAAATGAGGAACTCAAAAAGTTGCCGAATGCACAAAATAAGTGTAACGTAACA
Organism: Musca vetustissima; assembly: GCF_032173495.1. Lineage (NCBI taxonomy): Eukaryota > Metazoa > Arthropoda > Insecta > Diptera > Muscidae > Musca > Musca vetustissima. Next base: position 30,107 of record NW_026885516.1, read on the forward strand.
TGTGACAAGTTTCGATGAAATCGGTTTAGATTTCGATATTTTGGTTTAAATTTATTTACATTATTTTGTCCCATTGTAAGAAGCAACTCTATATCTGACCAAAATTTAGTATAGGTTGCAGAATAACATGTTTAATTTCAAAAATTCGACGTCTGTGAGGATTCCATCTGTTGAATATACCCAAAGTGGTGAAGGGTATCATATAGTCGGCCCCGTCGGACTTTACTACTTTCCTTACTGGTTTAAAAAATATTTTTCCTGGACCAACAAGCGTGTTTTCCTAATAGTTTTTAATGTGCGTATGTTTAGTATATTTTGGAATAGAGATCTTTTGTAAATATTTTTATAGCATGGATTTTTTGTTTACTGTTCATCGTTTGATTTTTTTATATTATTATAAATTCGAAGATTTGCTTAAAATTAATAGCTATCAAATAGTCCATGAATACTCTCTTCCTTCCCGGAAACATAATTTCAGATTTGCTTCTTAAAAATGATAATTTCATAAAAAAAAACTATTAATAATTCTTGGCAAGAAAAATCCATAACTCTTCAAAACTTACGCACAATTCATGGAATACAAATGAAAAAAAAAACTGCTATCAAACACCAAGTTTAGCTTTTGCAAAGGAAATGTCGTAGAGAACGAACCCCACCCTGAAAGAATAAATTACAAGCTTTGGTCAAAACGGAAATGTTCCCCACATTACAGCTTCATTTGTTCGATATTACTGCCACTAACCCACGCCATTTCTTAAACAGAAAGAGCGAATTTTTTACAAAATCTTTCATAGAAATGCAAGCACTCAACCGCCCAACCACCATCCCTCCACATCCTTCAAATGAATTATGGTTAAAGTTGAATATTGTAAAAACAGATAAAACTTCAATTTCTTTTCAAAAGAAAGTTTTTCATTTTTCTGTTTTCCTTCGTTGAAAAATACTTTTGGCCAATGATGTTGCTGCTTCATGGCATTGCTTAAGATTTATTTTGCTCGCACAAAAACACAGACAAAATCTTCAATGTTGGTTTTCTTTCGATTTTTGTTTTCCTTTCTGGCCCAGAAAATGCTTGAAAATTCGTGGTGGTGTCGATGTTGAGGTTGTGAAGAGAGAGAGAGTGCATGCTACCAGATATAAATATCAAAAGAAGCGAATAAAAATAAAGATTAAATTTTAATGAACTATATTAAGGACGAATGTTTAAATAAATTCATCCACAATCTCCAAAGACTCGTGCAGTAAATTTAGTAGAAATACTTCAATGAAAATTGAGATAAAATTTAATTACCAAACGAAATGAAAGGGGAGATTTTCTGTTAGTGAAGATTTTAAATACGATCAGCAAGTTTGAGGTTAATTTAAGTCGAATCTAAAATAAGATGTGCTTCAAGGTATGGTTAAGGTTGTTTAAAATGGTAAGCCTGCGGGCAAAGGTTTTGTAGAATTGTGAACTGGACCACTTTTAGCATATTATGATTATATCGTATCCACACGATACGAACTTTTAAATAGTATATCCTGGGTTTACAAATTTTAAAGAATATATAAATACAATTTGTGGAGTACCACCACGTATACGTGATAATTTGTTTCGAATTCTTCTTTAGCGTTAATCATACGTTCCGGGTACCAAATATCGGAATAATTCATTGTGGTATAAAAACTAAAAATGAGATATAGAGGGCAGTTATATAAGCTACAATTTTTGAAATAATCAATTAATTTTGGCCGGAAAAAATTTCAAAGACTATTAGAGGTGTCAATTTTGTAAATTAAACTTTTCAAGGACTAACAGAAGATTGGATTTGTATACCCTTCACCACACGGTGGTAGAGGGTATTATGTCTTTGTGCATATTTTTGTAACAGGCAAAAGGAATCGAGATAGACCAATGGTTCCTTTCGAGAATATGCATAGAATCACTTTCTGAGTCGATTTATGCATGTCCGTCCGTCTGTTGATGTTAAATTGTAAGTAATATACATGTCGCATTTATAATCAGATTTGGATGAAATTTGGCACAGCCCAGTATTTGGCTCAAGGACGAACCCTATTGAAATTGGTAAAAATCGGTTCAGATTTTCATATGTAGCTCCCATATATAGTTTCGTCCGATTTAATGTAAATGGTGCACCAAAGTCCCTATATATCTTTCGATTTGCACGAAATTTGGTATAGCCTACTGAACTAAGTCTAGAATGATGTGTGACAAGTTTCGTGAAAATCGGTTCAGATTTAGATATAGCTCCCATATATAGTTTCGCCCGATTTTAGGTAAATGGTGCATCAAAGTTCCTATATATCTTTCGATTTGCACGAAATTTTGTATAGCCTGCTGAATTAAGTCTAGAATGATTTGTGCTAAACTTCGTGAAAATCGGTTCAGATTTACATACAGCTCCTATATATATTTTCGCCCGGTTAGGCCGATTGACACAACGTACTGAAGTTAATACAAATTAATCTCTGGCAAGTTTCCTTGACATCGGTTCAGATATAGACATAGCTTAGCTTCCTTTATAATTTCGACCTATTCATGTTAATTGTAATCAACGGATGTCTGATTGAGATTAAATTTTAATCCGTGAATTACACCAAATAGCGTGTGTTAAGTTAGCTTCATATCGATTAACAAAATTTAGCAAAGGTTGCAGAATTCCATGTGTAGGGATTAATGTTAGTCGATTTAGATATAAATAAAGATCACATTCCTTCAATTTGATGTCGCTGTTGCTTCAAAAAAAAGCAACGTCTGTTAGGATACGTATGTTTAATATACCCAAAGTGGTGAACGGTATCATATAGTCGGCCTAGTCTGACTTTACTACTTTCCTACTGGTTAAAGAATATTTTTTCAAGGACTAACGGAAGAGTGCATATTTAAAAATTGTGTTTTTCAGGACTAGAAGGAGCGGGGATTTTTTAAAGAATATATTTTCAAGGACTAGTACAAGCATGTATATTTTAATGAATATATTTTCAATGACTGGTACAAGCGTGGAATTTTTTAAATTATATTCAAATATTGGTTCTGGACCCATCTTTAAGTATACCGATCGTCATATATCGACTAGCTGAATCGATCTAGACACGTGTGTCCGTCCGTCCGTCTGTCCTTCTGTCCATTATAATTTGTAAACACGATACAGGCCACAGTTATGGACCAATCTTCACCAAATTTTGCATGTAGGAAGGGTTTGGCCCAATGAAGACCCCTATTTGGTAAAGATCGGTTAATATTTAGGGGATGAAATGGACCAAATACTTAATTTTTGTCGGTTTTTCTGGTCGCTCCAGAGGCCGCAATTATGGCCCAAACATCTCGAATTTTTACATGGAGAAGGGGGATTGGTCCAATGAATAAGCATGTCTGTTTTGATGAAGATCGGTCAATATTTAGCGGGCCAAATGGACCCCGACTTTTGTGTGAAAAATTACAAAATTTGCATTCTACAGCGTATATATTTATCGTGTAGGACATAGAGCCGAGGAGTTGATAGTATATCCAAAACGAGTGATTGCCCTATAAATTGATACCAATTATATTGTCGTATGTATTCGGATGTGGGAGTTATACGTAAATATTTCAAGGTACTTAGGTATTCAGATATTATTTAGTAATCCATTACCACACTAGAGGGCGGAAATATAGCGCAGATCGTTTTGAAATGTTCCATGAGGTTCCAGTTATGGTCAAGGACCACGCCTATAATTTTCGGTGATGATCAGGTAATAATAATAATTGGGATGAAGTGGACCGAAAACTTATTTTTGTGTTTTTTTTCTTTTCGATCTATATATATTATAAGCCGAACATCACAACACAACCCACGGTGAAGGGAATATGGAAAAGTAATTAGAAGGGCTGTGCTGAATATTGGTAATGTTCGGAAAATATGTCAGTGTAAGGAAGATGTGCTGTTGACCTCTAATCGGGAAGGAGGGTGCAACTATCACGAAATAATACCCGGAATAAAAATTCGCAAAAAGATAGAGTCTGCTCCGCTCACTGGTTTTTTTAATATAATTTTAAAGACTAGATGAACAGAGAATTCGTTAAAAAAATATATTTTTAAAGACTGGAAGAAGAGGGAATTTTTTAAAAAAACAAAAAAAAATGTTGGAAATTAAGAACATTTTTTCAAGGACTATAAGAAGCGTGGATTTTATAAATACTATTTGTTTCAAGGACCAGAAAAAGCAAGAATTTTTAATAAAATTGTTTTCAAGGACTAGAAGAAGCTAATATTTTTAATATTTTTTCTAAAACCAATACAAACGTGATTTTTTTTGGAGAATATTTTTTCAGGAACTAGAACAAGCGTGAATTTTTTAATGACAATTACTTAATAATATATCCCCGTCGTCTATTTATTTATATTTTATATAAGAATAAAAAATATGTCTTTGTTCTCGAGCACCTGCAGAAATGATTACAATCTTCCAACTATACCACAAAATTTTCCCACAAGATTTTATATCCTTGCCATGTAATAATAAGCAATAAAAAATTACATATCATATGCAGATTATTTATCATAATAAACATATTGCATATATCCCATTAAGGCTAACAAGCTTTGACTGGCCACAACAACAACAGCAAAACGGGGAACAAACAAGGAACACGACCAAGCGGAAATATGCCATAAACACTTTCATATATTTTATATGAAATTTCTTTTTTTTTCTTCTTATGCTTTGGCATTTTGCAATTACAATTCCCTTTGGTATCCTTTTGGTGTGGTGAGTGTAAATTTAAAAAAAAAAAACATTTTCTGCTGGGGTCTTGTTTGCAAATACACACGCACACACACACCGACACGTTCACCTTTCGCCTTTTGCATACATTTATGACTTAGCTATGCCACTTACCTTGTGTGTTGACGGTACTGAAGATGGGGAAGGGGGGTTTTTCAACAAGCGGCTTATAGTTTTTGAGACCGTTATCTTTTGATTTTTATGACATCGTTAATAGCTTAGTGGTTATAAAAGTGCACACACACACACTCACATACGTAAGCTATCTCGAGAAATGTATGTATACAACCACAAAGCTAAATATTCTCTCACGTATTTTCTATATATATGCAGATAAACACACAAGACCCCACACACACACTCATTTAAGAGGTGTGCGAAAAAGGTGTGCAATAATAATATAATGATGTTGAAGGAAAAAAACACAACAACACTGCGTTCACCTGTATAATAACCTCTAAGATGTCAGTGTAAATACTATATCCCTTTATAGTCCTCTTATATCCTTCGTTCGCTTTCTTTCTTGTTTTGTGGTAGCTTTTTTATGTGAAATACTGAAACATGTACCGACACTTAAGCAGTGTTAGTTTAGGTGTGTGTGTGTGTGTACAGGTGTTTTATATGTCCTAACGCAATTCGTTCGCTCCCTCTCTCTCTTTCTCTTTATCAACAGATTATTTACGTATAAAAACGACATTAAAACTATAATCAAGTTATAAATACCATAAGACAATGACCAAAATATGGATAATAATGTTACCAGGAATGTGGTGTTGACAGTAAAAAAAGGAAAGTAAAGCTGAAATTAGTATTTGAGTATAAGAAACAGATGGAAGTTAATAATTGCCAACGAAAGCAAGTTATAAGAAGATTTAAGAAATTTATATAATTATTTAGATTAATTTGAGAAAAATATGTTTTATTGCAGAAGGACAATTTGGAAACGGATTTATTAATCTAACCGACTAATCCTTCAATTTTTATTGTACTTATCAGAATTTTAACAAAGACCGAATATATATATTTATACCCCGCACAACTATGTTGTCAGGGTATTATAGCTTTGTGCAGCCCCAAGAGTTTGTAACGCCGCAAAATATTGGTCCCAGACCCACCTTTAAGCATACCGATCGTCATATCTCGACTAGCTGAGTCGAATTAGACATGTGTGTCCGTCCGTCTGTCCATTATAATTAAATTATAAATAAACACGACACTGGCCACATTTATGGACCAATCTTCTTAAAATTTTGCATGTAGGATGGGTTCTGGCCAATGAAGACCCCTATTGGACCAATCATCTTAAAATTTTGCATTATTTTTGGTAGAGATCGGTTAATATTTAGGGAATGAAATGGAACAAATACTAAATTTTTGTCGGTTTTTCTGTTCGCACCAGAGGCCGTAATTATGGTCCGAATATCGCGAAATTATACATGGGGAAGGAGATTGGGCCAAAGAATAAACATGCCTGTTTTCATAAAGATCGGTGAATATTTAGGGGTTCAAATGGACCCTGACTTTTGTGTGAAATATTACAAAATTTGTATTCTGTGAAGGACATAGAGCCGAGAAGTTGATAGTATATCCAAGAGGAGTGATTGGCCTTTCAATCGATACCAATCATATTGTCGTATGTACTCGTATGTGGGAGATACACTTAAACATTTATAGGTGCTTACGTATTCAAAAATTATTTAGTAACCCATTACCACACTAGAGGGCGGAAATATAGCTCTGATCGCTTTGAAATTTTCCATGAGACTCCAGTTGTGGTCAAGGACAACGCCTATAATTTTCGGTGATGATCAGATAATAATTTTGTGATGAAATGGACCGAAAACTTATTTTTTGTGTTTTTTTCGAGTCGATCTATAGGCCACAAATATAAGCCGATCAACACAACTCATGGTGAAGGGAATCTGGACAAGTAATTAGAAAGGCTGTACTTGATATTAGGAATATTCGGAATATATGTCAGTGTAAGGAAGTGGTGCTGTTGACCTCTAATCGGGCAAGATGGTGAAAATATCACGAAATATATATTGCCCAGGCTCGGAATAAACAACCCCAGAAATATTGAGTTCCGCGGTAGTTGTGTAGGGTAGTATACTATACTGGCCCCGTTTTTTTTCGCTTTTTTTTTTTTTTTTGGAAACTGTCACTCTTAAATGCATATCATGAGCTAAAGCACATATATGCATAAAATTATCATAATGGGTTTTAAGATTTTAGCCCTCCGAGGTGGCAGGAATTTGACATTCCCGGTTTCATATACAAATCTAGCCATATTACCGGTAGTTTGAAAGTTTTGTCGCACCAAAGCAGATATAATTTTACATTCCGGTTTCATGGATAGTGAAAACTGTTTTAGTCCCTGGTACAGGGTATTATGTCTTTTTGCATACGTTTGTAAGAGGCAAAATGAAACGAGATAGACACATGATTCCTTTTAAGAATATGCATAGAATCTGAGTCGATTTATGCATGTCCTTCGTTTAGCAAAACTTACTTATTTGCCCTAAGGACGAATCCTATTGAAACTTGAGAAAATCGGTTCAGACTTAGATACAATATTTTTGGCCGATTTAAAGTAAATGGTGTACCAAAACCCAAAGTTATGCCGATTGATACGAAATTTTGCACAACGTACAGATGGTAGTATAATTAAACACATCTAAAGTTTCGTTGAAATGGGTTCAGATTTAGATATAGCTCCCATATATATTTTTGTCCGCTTTAAGTAAATGGTGCACCAAAGCGTCCAGGATAGGCCGATTGCGACACAATTTTGTACAACGTACTGTAGATAGTATAGTCTAACATGTGAGCTCTCATAGATATTTTCGCCCGACTTTATGTAAATCATGCACCAAAGCCCCTATATTTAGATATAGTTTGCATATATATGTATTTCTGTATATGGACACCAGCCCGATGAATCGATTTTGCATCGATTTCAGAATGATATGGATATTTATTTCATGTAAGATATCCCCCAAATATGCTATGTGTGTTCTATCGACAGGTTATTGTACATATACGACCCAAAATTATTAGAGAAGGACGAATGTTGTATTTTGTTTATATCGATAATAATAAGAATCGTAGGAGCATCTCTTATATATACTCAAGGTGGTGGGTATGATGCAATCGACCTGTCCGAAATTTAAACTTTCCTTACTGATTTTCTTATTAATTTTTAACATTCCCAACGTTATAACACTTTTGACATTCGATATCTATTACATGAATTTATATTTTTTACAAAATTAAGTATTTTATTACAAAACCAAAACAAAAAACTAATAAATAATATTTCAAGTAGCGGTATGTTAGCATGTAATTAACTATTTTGCTAGTTTCTTACGAAATATTTTCCATGGCATTTTGTATAGTTTAATGCAAAAAGTACTTTATTGGAATTTTCCTACGTTGTAATGAACTGCTCATAAATATTTGTTGTGTTTTTTTTCTCCCGCTCCAAATATTTGCCTTAAGTACTAAATGTATACACATATACATAATAGTCTTTTTTATATATTAATAAATAAATATAGCATTATTAACTTTCTGCAAGAAAAAAAAACAACAACATATCTCTCAAGCCAACTGGCATTAGGATGATATGAAGATATAAAAAGAGGAAACAAATAACAAAAAACAAAACTTATTTATTTTTATAGTTTCTACCCACCCTACTACTTTCATGTTTTTTTTTTTCTATTTTCTTCAATAACTTGTGATAAAATAAGATAAGAAGACGTACAAAAATAAACTTTGTAAGTATTTACCAGTTCTACTCTTTCAGCCGTAATGCCCGCCCCCATTTGTTGTTTTCTATGCTGTAATACTCGAACTTTGTAATTTTACTTTAATAACTATTAATTCTTTATTGCGGCAACATTTCATGTTTAACGTTATACTACCAACATGGCCAACCAAGCCACCAACAACCAAACATGTATGTGAAAGTGTATTAAGGAATTTATTTTCACCCATCCCCCCCTAAACCACATTGTCGTCCACCCACATTAACATTACTACCAGGTTCAATTATATACAGACACACACACACACTCACATTCATATCTTGACAAAGCGTCAGCAAAATATACAGATCATGTCCATCAACATGCCAACATGTTATCTCTCGCTCTCCCTGTGTTCATTGTATTTTGTACTAATTAATAGTTTCAGTTAGATTTTTGCTGTTGTTGTTGCTGTCGTATTTGGTTGGGCCATTAAGGGCAAATCGCATGAATTTGGGGAAGACCTAGCAAATACCGAGACATGATAATAATAGTGTTATCATGTTGAAAATGAACACATGAAACCGACCGACTTTTTCCATGCCCAAATTTGTTGTAGTATAGGCCGCTAGGCTACATGCGAGTGTATGCCGTCTGCATGTAATTTTTAGTTGATAGAAAATTGTCCTAAAAATTGTAGCAAGTTTTTTTGGGTGATGGCTGTGGTGTTGGCAATTTTTTTTTTTGTACGTCACATCACGCAGTTAGGAATTTTTACAAAAAAAATTTTCAGTAGAAAAAAGTATGGAAATCCAGACCTAAAAACAGTGAGCGGAGCTGTATAGTCGGACGGGACCTACCATACGATACCCTACACAACTACCACAGAACTATATCTTTCTGCGGATTTTTATTCCGAACCTGTGCAATATTTCGTGATAGTTACACCCTCTTGCCCTATTAGAGGTCAACAGCACCTCTTAATTACATTGACATATTTTCCGAATATTACCAATATTCAGTACAGCCCTTCTAATTACTTGCCCATATTCCATTCACCGTGGGTTGTGTTCTGATGTTCGGCTTATAATTTCAGCCTATAGATCGAAACGAAACCCATCCCCCCCCCCAAAAAAAAAAAATAATAAATAATAAATACAATAAATAAAAATAGTTTTTCGTCCACTTCATCCCAAAATTATTACATGATCATCACCGAAAATTATAGGCGTTGTCTTTGACCATAACTGGAACCTCATGGAACATTTCAAAGCGATCCGCGCTATATTTCCGCCCTCTAGTGGGGTAATGGTTTATTAAATAATATCTGAATACGCAAGCACTTGTAATTATTTACCCGTAACTCTCACATCCGAGTAAATACGACAATATAATTGCTATCAATTTAAAGGCCAACCACTCCTCTTGGAGTGGTTCTTGAGTCTATGTCCTTCAGGAGTAAATATATAAGCTATAGAATACAAATTTTGTAATTTGTTACACAAAAGTCAGGGTCCATTTGACCCGCTAAATATTGACCGATCTTTATGAAAACAGGCATGCTTATTCTTTGGCCCAATTCCCTTCTCCATGTAATTTCGCAATGTTCGGACAATAATTGCGGACTCAAGAAGATTGGTCCATAACTGTGGCCTGTATCGTGTTTACAAATTATAATGGACAGAGGGACGGACGGATGGACACTTGTGTCTAGATCGATTCAGCTAGTCGAGATATGACGATCGGTATACTTAAAGGTGGGTCTAGGACCAATATTTCGCGACGTTACAAACTTTTGGGGCTGCACAAAACTGTAATACCCTGACAACATAGTTGTTTAGGGTATAAAAAAATTACAAAATTTTGTGTCTATCGGATTAACTTTGGGTCTCTCGTGGATTACGTAAAATCGGAAGGAAGTATATACGGGAGCTATATCTAAATCTTATCCGATTTCTTCATACTAATTCCGTACGCTGCGCAAAATTTTGTGGCAATCGGCCTAGCATTGGGTCTTTTCTGTACTATTTACTTAAAAGCGGACAATACTATATATGGGAGCTATATCTAAATCTGAATTGCAACGAAACTTGTCACAGGTTAGGTTATACTAATTTCACTACGTTTTGTGCCTGTCGACCATATTTTGGGTCATTGGTGCATCACTTACTTAAAATCGGAGAAAAAAATATATATAGGAGCTATATCCAAATCTGAACCGATTTTCACGAAACTTGGCACACATCATTCGGGGCTTAATTTAGCACGTTATGCCAAATTTCGTGCAAATCGAAAGATATATAGGGACTTTGTTTCACCATTTACATTATATCGGAAGAAAATATATATGGGAGCTATATCAAAAGGGTTCGTCCTTGGGCCAAACAGATGAGCTGTGTCAACTTTCATTCAAATCGAATCATAAATTCGAACTGTACTTTGTTTACAATTTAATATGGACGAACGACCATGCCTAAATCGACTCAGAAGGTGATTCTATGCATATTGTCAAAAGTAACCATGGGCATATCTCGTTTCCTTTTGCCTGCTAGAAACATATGCAGAAAGTCATAATTCCCTGTACCACATTGCGGTGAGAGGTATAATCAGCTGTGCTCATTTTCAGAATTTATTCGGAACCTTCACCCTAATATGGAGAACAATAACGAAAATTATAATATTGTTCTGAAAAACTTAGTCCATATGAAGAATGGTGCCCTCGATAGAGGTCCTTGAAGGCCTATGAATATTCATACCCTTTATTTTTAATATCACTGTGAGAGAAAAACGAACTCATTTCCCAAGGGCTGAGAGTAAGAAAGTCTTTGTCCTTAATAGTAAGCAAATCTTCTTAAAAGGGGTAAGGGATCCGGATCTATATCCGGCAAATAAATGTTATTAGCCGTTTCGCATATTAAGTTTTTATACAGACGATTTTAACACTTTTTCATAAACTAGAATTTCCTGATTAAGAATCGATTGAAATTAGAAGAGGACGATGAAAACTTACAAATATCAATTTCATGTCTTTGAGAACTATATCTTAAACCTTATGAACATGTCGCCTTTTGGTATTTAGTTTACGTTTCAAGAAAATAAGGGCAAAGAAAGCCATAAAGGGGCTCGATTTGATTCGATTCGATTGCGGGATTTTCATCTCTACAACATACCTATGACGAATATATCCTTCTTGGTTCTTAATATACCCGGTCAGGGATTTCATTGCCATAATCAATTTCATTAAGGTCTCCTCTCTTCGAAACAAAATTTCTTTATAGGCCATATGTCATATACGTAGCAAATGTATGTAAATTATGTAATAAATTCCTCAATATCATTTCTGACCAACAGCAATATTATTTACTGACTGATGGATTTACTATCTGTCTGTCCGTTTGGCTGCAACACGCACATCTTTCAGTCATATCAGGAACAAAAAAAAAAATCGCAAACATTTACATCATAGTTAAACAACAGCAACAACAATAGGAGAAACTACAAAAAAATAACAACAACACCAACAACTAAATGTACAATAACTACTACTGTACTGTCTGTAGTTTACACAGTTCAATGCATTTTTGTGATTAGTTTTCGAAAAACCCAACAACAACAAAACAAGAACTACAAAAACCCATACCGAATTACACAGAAAGGACGAAAAAAAGTGATACCATACGGGAGTCAATTGTTTATGCCACTCTAATCCTTGAAGCGTCGAGTTGAATCGAGTCGAGTTGTTGGCACGCAATTTGAAAACCATGCAATCGCTGTTCACAGGATTTCGCTGTTCGAATGGTTAGAGATGGTGCAGCTTAGTTGCACAAATACGAAACGTAACTGTAAAATGCAGACGGGGTTTTTTGCGCAAACCTTGTTGTTGCAAAGGGGTGGGTGAGAATTGCGGAGAGGTTTTTAGAGTAATATAGGTGGCTTTTCAGCGGATATCACAGTGTATGTGTGTTGTTGCTGCTATTGTTGTTGTCCCCACATGAACATTTGTAATTAAGTTATTTAAACAATAAAATTCAATTAAAAATGTATATGTATGTGTGCGCATGTATTTCTATATATTTTGAGGATATGTTATAATAAATATTAGAACAAAAAATGCATTTAATGTTAAAATAGTGTTGTTGCAATGTAAGAATTATATGAGGCATAAATTCCGTTAATATCGCTTTAAATTTTCTAAATAATTTTAATATATGCTAAAATTGTCGTTAGAATTCAGCCAATCATATGGGTGTTACGATAGAGATTAAAAATTACATACCTTTGGAAATTTGCTTTTCAGTTACTTCTTGGTAGCATTAATCGGTCCATTTCTGTAAGAAGAGTAAAGGGCATATTGTCAATTTCAGTAATTTGTTATAATATAGTATAATATGTTTCAAATAATGCAATTTATTTCAAAATATTTCGTAAACCCATGCAAAGCATAGGCTGAGGGTATATATCAGTCGGCAACACCAACTGGCACTTTTTAAACCCTTCACCATACTGTGGTACGGGGCATTATGTCTTTGTGCATATGTTTGTAACAGGCAAAAAAAAAAAAAAGGAAGGAAAGTTCAAAAGTCGGACGGGGCCGACTATACGATACCCTTCACCACTATGGGTACATGCAAGACATGTTAATATCTACAATATCTTGTATTGGGGGTACCCTTATATGGGGACTATCCGAAAAAATGAACCTATATTTATACTTTTTAGTAGGGAGATTTGCTACCCATTAAGAACTCAAAGCACCAAATTTCAGCGAATTCGGCCGAAAAATGCGATCAAACCCCCAAAATACCGATAATTGGGGGGTACCCTTATATGGGGACTATCCGAAAAAATGGACCTATATTTATAATTTTTAGTAGGGTGATTTGCTACCCAATAAGAACTCAAATTACCAAATTTCAGCGAATTCAATTAAAAAACGCGCTAAATAACCTCAAAATACCGAAAATTGGGGGGTACCCTTATATGGAACCTATACCTGAACTTGGACCGATTTTCTCCAATTTCAATAGGGTTCGCCCTTGGGCCAATTAAGTGACCTGTGCCAAATTTCATCCAAATCGGATCATAAATGCGACCTGTATTTTGTTAACGCAAATACATGGGCGGACGGACGGACAGACGGACATGTATAAATCGACTCTGTTTAGCTCAGAGGGGCTCCGCCGTAGGGAGTCAGTACGCCGAATGCGTGGAGCAGTGGACCGTAGGGTAGGGGTGTACGAATAGCCGTGTGCCGTGAAAGTAAAAGAATTAAGAGAAAAACACAATAGTTTTCTTAATATAGTAATTCAATGGTTTATTGATTGGTTGTTGGTAACGAAATTACCTTACTATGCACAACGATATGTGCTCGCAACGATATGCGTGGTTGTCTGTCCGACTGACAGATTGATACTCCTTGATGCTTAAAGGAGGCGGCAAAGCAAGTGACAATTGATTATTCGTTAAAACGTCAAAAGCGCTAACTCAAGGTTGCAATAAACCGTAGCGCATACATTTTAACGAATAATAGAAGACCACATCAGGGGTCAATAAAAAGTATTATTTTTATACAAATCTAAATTAAACATTCCGGCCCCCTTGAAACATCAAGGTATGTTTCTAAACAATACAAATATATTATATCGTGTAATAGGTACAAGAGGTGTATAGTGCAGTGTGAGCATTTTAATTCGAACAAAATTTAGGGAATGGAAACGCCCATGAATCTGCAGTAACAGATTCGGAATCCAATTCCGCTACAACGATAATATTACTATGAAGCCGCAGATGAATCTGCAGTTACAGATTCGGACTTCAATCGAGCTATTTTTATTATACGACATATATTAGTATGAAGCCGCAAATGAACCTGCAGTTACAGATTCGGACTTCAAACGAGCTATTATTTACCCGAAACGACATTCGGGGGCTGAGCCAAATAGGACGCATCAGCATTTGTCGCGATGCCGACTTTTTCTGAAGGTCGCTTTGCAACATTATGTCCCAATAAATTTGTATTAATAAATCTTATCAACTTTTTCTTTGACATTTTGCGCAACGATTTTGAGGAAATTGTATCAAACTTTTGATTTTGGACTCTAACAGATGTGGATGATATATGTTGCGAGGGACGAAAAACAGAGGCTGAAGCTGACAACGTTTTTGACGAGCTTGACAAATTATTCGGTTTTGAAGACTCCCGATGTAACAACGTATGATGACGCTGACCACATTTGGAACAACTTGTTTTACTAGTACAATTTACTAGTTTATGTCCCTTTACCAAACAATTTATGCAACGATCTTGTCGCTTTACGAATGCAAATCTATTTGCAGGGGAGTATTCATTAAATTTTCGACACAATTGAAGGCGGTGGGGGTTCTCACGACATAGAGAACACGATTTGTTAATTGAAGGTGGAGACGAATGTTTTGAAACAAACTTCCTAGTTGCATTTGACGATTTAGATTTATCCACAGTAATGGATATATCCACGAAATTTTCTAAACACACAAGCGTGTTTATCCTTTCTGAAAGGAAGGTATCTAAATCTTTCCACGAGGAAAGAGCTGCTTTATTTTTTACACTTCCTTCCCATAAAGCCAGAGTAATTCTAGGCAATCTTTGTTGACAAACAAAAACTAGAATTGGATCCCATTGATCCGTTGGTACATTGTATGTCAACATTGAAGATATGCAGCTATTGATGCCGCATCGAATCTCTTTCAAACCGGAGATTGTTTCTTTGTCCACAATAGGAATATTAAATAAATACGACAATTGGCGATTCACTAAAATCCGAGTATTATCGAATTCGTCATTGAGTGCTTTCCAAGCAAGCACGAAACCACGATTGGTGAGAGGAAACTGCGAAACAATTTCACGAGCTTCACCACTTGTCTTATGTCGCAAATAGAACAAACGTTCAACATCAGACAACTTGGAATTTTTTATAAATATCGCGCTAAACAAATCCCGAAAGGAATGCCATTTAGAAAAATCTCCATCGAAAACATCAATATCTATTGGAGGCAAGGATATATTGTGAACGATATCACAAGCGGAAGAAATGTTGGAAGTGGAGGCCATATGTAAAAGAAAAAATACCAAACAATTTTCCGAAAAAAATGCAAAAATTAATAAAATAACGAAATTATTTTAATTAATTTGTTGTGCCGATATGGCGGGCTGTAGGGTGTACCAATTTGAAAATGTTAAAAAACAAAATAATAATAAAATACACAAAAGTATTTTATTTGTATATTTATTTATAAACACCCTATGACAAACAATCTTATTAACTTATACTACCGACCAACGTAGTGTAGCTACTCAACCTAAACGGACACGATAGAAAGAGGAATCAAAAAAGGTATTCCTCACAAGTAAATAACCAACGTAAGCAGGTACTCGACCTAAGCGGACATAACAGAAAGAAGAATAACAAAAATATTCTTCTTTCGTTTGTTATGTTAGTTCACTGATCGAACAAAGCACAAACAACAAGTGCTGATCAGAGAACAACAACAAAGCTGCTGCTAGCGAAGAACAAACAAGAAATCGTTCTGTTGTTACAACGAGAAAAGAAATAAATGTAACAACAATATAAGCAATATTATTAATGGCAAACAAAATAAGAGAAATAATATTGCAGTTTTTGCTTTATGTAGAAAGGCAGAAGGAGAAAAAATGTAACTTTTTAACAACAACAATGTTTGAAGGGAGTACCAAGGGACCGATATATTTAATGTTTTGTTGTTTAAACCAAACAAACAGGAGAATAACAACGATTTTGGCGACAATGAAATTTTCGATTTTTGTTTTGATTATGATGCTGCCGAATGCAAGCATCCAATTAGAAGCCACGATTGGCGCGAAAAACGACAAAGAGTGTTTTATGACGTTGCAAAGCGACCTTTGGACAGAACCGATTGTTTTGTTATGGTCGCGACAATTTACTTCCGCGGGCTCACTTGTATACACTGCACTATACGTACCTTGCAATCTTAAAGTAATGGACTGTATGATGTTGGATTCCAAGTAGTGGCCAATTGGGCTGGTGAATCCGGTTCGATTGGACCAAATGTTTAGCTCAGAGGGGCTCCGCCGTAGGGAGTCAGTACGCCGAATGCGTGGAGCAGTGGACCGTAGGGTAGGGGTGTACGAATAGCCGTGTGCCGTGAAAGTAAAAGAATTAAGAGAAAAACACAATAGTTTTCTTAATATAGTAATTCAATGGTTTATTGATTGGTTGTTGGTAACGAAATTACCTTACTATGCACAACGATATGTGCTCGCAACGATATGCGTGGTTGTCTGTCCGACTGACAGATTGATACTCCTCGATGCTTAAAGGAGGCGGCAAAAACCAGTGACAAATAATTATTAGTTAAAACGTCAAAAGCGCTAACCCAAGGTTGCAATAAACCGTAGCGCATACATTTTAACGAATAATAGAAGACCACATCAGGGGTCAATAAAAAGTATTATTTTTATACAAATCTAAATTAAACAGACTCAGAAAGTGATCTTATGCATATTTTCAAAAGGAACCATGGGTCTATCTCGATTAGTTTTACCTGTTACAAACATATGCACAAAGACATAATACCCTGTACCACAGTGTGGTGAAGGGTAAAAAACGAGACAGACACGCGGTTCTTTTTGAGAAAATCTATGCATATTCTCACTTTCCCTTTCTGAGACCGTCTATCTGTCTCCCTGCCTATGTTAAATTGCACACAAAGTACAGGTCGCATTTTTGATTCGAATTGGATGAAAATTGGCACAGCCCATTAAGTTTAGATTTAGTTCAGATTTAGATATAGCTCCCATATATATCTTCATCCGATTTTATGTAAATGGTGCACCAAAGTCCCTATAAATCCTTCAATTTGCACGAAATTTGGCGTATTTAGTCTAGAACGATGTATGTCAAATTTTGTGAAAATCGATTCATTTTTCGATATAGCTTCCATATATATTTTCGTTCGATTTAAGATAAATGGTGTACCAAAGTACCTATATATCTTTCGATTTGCATAGCGCATTAAATTAATTCTAGAAAGATGTGTGTTAAGTTTCGTGAAAATCGGTGCAGATTTTAATATAGCTCCCATAAATATTTTCGTCCGATTTAAGATAAATGGTGCACCAAAGTCCCCATATATCTTTCGATTTCCACGAAATTTGCCATAGCGTACTAAATTAATTCTAGAATGATGTGTGCTAGGATTCGTGAAAATCGGTCCAGATTTAAATATAGCTCCCACATATATTTTCAACCGATTTTATGTTAATGGTGCACCAAAGTACCTATAGATATTTCGATTTGCACGAAATTTGACATAGCGTACTAAATTAATTCTAGAATGATGTGTGCTAAGTTTCGTGAAAATCGGTTCAGATTTAGATATAGCTCCCATATATATTTTCGTTCGATTTTATGTAATTGGTGTACCAATGTCCCTATATAACTTTCGATTAGCACGAAATTTAGCATAGCATACTAAAATAATTCTAGAATGATGTCTGCAAAGTTTCGTGGAAATCGGCCCAGATTTAGATATAGCTCCCATATATAGTTTCGCCCGATTTTAGTTAAATAGTCCACTAAAATCCCTATATATCTTTCGATTTGCACGAAATTTGGCACAGAGTAATCAATAAGGTATATAATGATGTGCGTTAAGTTTAGTGAAAATCGGTTCAGATTTAGATATAGCTCCCATATATATCTTTGTCCAATTTAAGGTAAATGGTGTACCAAAGCCCCTATAAATCTTTCGATTTGCACGAATTTGGTATAGTATACTGAATTATTTCCAGAATGATGTGTGTTAAGTTTCCTGAAAATCGGTTCAGATTAAGATATAGCTCCCATATATATTTTCGACCGATTTTAAGTAAATGGTGCACCAAAGTTCCAAAGTTATACTGATTGACACAAAATTTTGCACAACGTACTGAGGTTAATATAACCTAGCGTGTGGAAAGTTTTGAAATTGGTTCAGATTTGTATAGAGCTCCTATATATATTTTCTACCGATTTTAAGTACATGATACACCAAGAACTCAAAATGTGGCCGATATGCACAAAATATACTGAAATTAGTATAACTTAACCTGTGACAAGTTCCGATGAAATCGGTTTAGATTTCGATATAGCTTTTATATATATTTTTGTCCGATTTTTAGTAAATGTAACATGAGTAAAACTACTCATGTTTATCCAATCGAACACCCGGATTTATATTTGCTTTAAATTGATTAAAATAATTTTGTCCCATTGTAAGAAGCAACTCTATATCTGACCAAATGAAAAATATAGTATAGGTTGGAGAATGGCATGTGTATGGATCCATTTTCATGTTAATGGTCCACCAAAAATGCGACGTTTGTTAGGATTCATCTGTTGAATATACCCAAGATGGTAAAGGGTATCATATATTCCGACTTTACTACTTACCTTTTGGTAAGGATGTAGTCCTTAAAAATATTACATTACAGCCAACACGACAGTAGGATGCTCATATTTGGGAGATACCGTTATATGGGGGCTACCATAAAAGGCCGTCCTACAAAATTTTTACCTATTGAAAACCTAAAATATCAACTCTCAATATTGTGAGCTCTATCGAATTTCAGCAGGCAGACGGAAATTGTTAAAATGCTACATATGAACATTATGGGGTGTGGCAAATTGCCAAATTTAATATACACTACACCTTGTGGTGAAGGGTATAAAAATGTATCCAAATGTACATGCCCTGACAATAATTACCAACCCATTCATATATCAAATCGAGATTGCGGATGCTCCACTTAATCTTAACATTCTTTTCAAAAATACCCACTTCAAAGTGGCCAATAAAATATATATTATTATGGTTTTTTTCAATAACACATTTATCACTGTCAATATTTGATTACAATATCAAATCAAACGATAATTGTCCAAAAAAAAACTTCCAAATATCCCCAAATGACAGATTTATGGGGAAATTATTTAAATCCGGATTCACAAATCGCCAAGAAAAAAATAGGCACGCCTTTACAAATTTTTCTTAAAGACTTAAAGCAAACATACAAACACGAAAAAAGAAAAGGTTTAAATGCTGTCGCTTCATACCCACACGAAGGCGAAACGTTCAACATAAAGAGGAATATCATTTGGAATTCAATATAACTTGAGGCACGTCTGACCATTTATTTCGACCCACAAATAATTGCTACAAAATACTTTGCGTTTGCTGATTTCTTTTTTTCGCCTTTGCTACTTTACTGTGCTAAATCTGATTTCGAACTCTTATACACGACCACAGAGCACAATAGCAACAACAACAACATCTAGAATAGGGAAAAACCAGTAACTACTTTGTTTGTTGGCAACGACATCACGAACAATAATGTCGATGATGATGACAAGCATCATAGTAAAAGTATTGCATTTAAAAGATTTGTGGGCTGGCATGAGGGTGGGGAGAGAGTTAAGTGATGAAACGAAGTCCAAAGAAACAAAAATGGGGAAAAAAGGAAAGTCAATAGAAAATTATACATTTTCTTTCAGAGAAAATTACCTTTGTCAAGGGAAAAAAGAAACTTAGGAAAGGAACAAAGAACTCGTCCAAAGAAAGTAAAACTAGGAGGCAGTATAGAGGTAAGTCCTCTGACTGCCTATCTCTCTCTGTCTCAGACAATTTCCCAGTGAGAACAACAACAAAAGAAATAAGGAATACAATTGCAAGTACGCAAAAAATGCAAACACACGCATTGGTCGTAAGACCCTAACACATGTGTCATGATTTGAAAAGTAACACCACACAGACAAACGCACACAAAGACCAATAAACCACATAAAAGGCAAACATGTTAACATCTAACAATAGCAACCAAGAAAAAATACCAGGAGGAGTGGAAGGGAATTTTATTTCCAAGTGTATGTGTGTGTGTATCTGGCTATGGTTTCCATAGACATATCCCAACTGATGGGTTTGTATGTTTGCATTTGTATTTGCCATACGTGCATGTGTGTGAAACCATTCATTAACATGTCACGTCAATACATGAGAAAACAATCTAATGGTTTGCTTATGATTTTTATCTTTGCCCAGGATACAAAGAGCACCAATAACAAACACAACAACAACCAGAATAACATGTACCACATAACGGCCAAAGAATACCAACAATGAAGGAAGAATAAAATAGTAACTGAACAAAAAAAAAAAAAAAAAAACTCAACAACTAACTTGATCTAAAACCACCCATGTCAATTCAACCGGAAAACCCCTTAAACATGAAATCAACACAGACACAATCACGTAAATAATACACATTTGAAAAATGACCATCCGAAGAATGTTGAGAGAAAATAGGAAAAACTGAATGAAATTAAGGATTAGGCGGACGAAGGTCATTTAGCTAATCCTCTATTTCAGTCTCTTAAGTTTTTTTCAAAATTTAATATATCAGACCGATAACAATTGTTAGCTTGTTTGAGAAAATATTATTTACGCTCTGCTGGAGTTTGAGAAAATATTCTATAAAAAATCTGCATTCTAGGAGACCATGAAAATTATTTTTTAAAACCTCTACGCTACAAAAAATAGCGCCTCTAATAGACCTTGAAAAGATTTTGAAAAATGTTCTTAAAAATAAATAAATAAATAAAATAAATAAATAAAAAAATACAATAAAAAAAATAAAACTTCTATAGACTCTGAATTCAAAAATGCATAGATTTTGAAACTATTCCTTCAAAAAATTTAAGATTCTCAGAGACTTTCAAAAGTATTAGTTTAAAAAATTAACGCTTCTAATAGATCTTGAAAAATATTCGTTCCAAAATTTTACCCTTATTCCCCAAAAATATTCTTTGAAAAATCTGCGACTATTCTGAAAAAACTATTCTTTAAAAAATCTGCGAGTATTCTGAAAAAAGTATTCTGTAAAAAATCTACGCCTGTTTAGTACTTTTAAAACCAGTAAGGAATGTAGTAAAGTCGGACTGGGCCGACTATATGACCGACATATGTATCCTAACAGACGTCGTTTTTCGAAAGAACATTGCCACGAAATTGGACTAACTTAAATATGTGAAATTTTATATAGAAACGATGCTATATCTATATCTGAACCGGTTTCAAGGAAACTTAACTTAAGTACGTTGAGTCAATCGGCCTAGCTATGGATATTTATATTAAAATATAAAATCGGACGAATATATATATATATATATATATAGTAGGTGTATGTTAATCTGAACCGATTTTCACAAAACTTAGCACACATCCTTCTAGACTTAATTCAGTACGCTATACCCAAATTCGTATAAATCGAAAAGATATATAGGGACTTAGGGGCAACATTTACATGAAATCGGACGAAACTATATATGGGAGCTATATATAAATATGGACCGATTTTCACGAAACTTGGCAGACATCATTCTAGACCTAATTGATTAGGCTGTACCAAATTTCGTGCAAATCGAATGATATATATGGAATTTGGTGCACCATTTACATGAAATCGGACGAAACTATATATGGGAGCTATATCTAAATCTGAACCGATTTTCACGAAACTTAGCCAATCGAATGCTTTTCAGGGACTTCACGAAACTTAGCACACATCATTCTAGACTTAAGTCAGTACGTTATGCCACATTTCGAGCAAATCAAAAGATATATAGGGACTTTTTTGCACCATTTACATTAAATCGGACGAAAATATATATGGGAGCTGTATCCAAATCTGAACCGATTTTTCCCAATTTCAATAGGGTTCGTCTTTGGGCCAAATAAGTGACCTATGTTAAATTTCATCCATTTCGGATCATAAAGGCGACCTGTACTTTGTTTACAATTTAACATCTACAGACGGACAGACGGACATGCATAAATCGACTCAGAAAGTGATTCTATGCATATTCTCAAAAGAAACCATGTGTCTATCTCGTTTCCTTTTGCCTGTTACAAACTTATGCACAAAGACATAATACCCTGTACCACAGTGTGGTGAAGGGTATAAAAATCCACATCTATTTTGGTCCTTGAAAATCCTCCACTCTTTTTGTCCCTGAAATAATATTCTTTACAAAATCCACGCCTGTTCGGTTCTGGAAAAACTCCAGTCCTGTTTTGGTCCTTTTGCAAATCCAAGCCTCCTTCGGTTCCTTTAAAAGACCAGTCTTGTTTTGGTCCTTTTAAAAATCTCCACCTATTTCGGTCCTTTAAAAATCCGGCTTGTTTCGGTCCTTTTAAAAATTCACGCCTGTTTTGGTTCTTGTTCGTGCCTGCTTTAGTAAATATTTTGGTATTTAACAAACATTCTTTAAAAAATCTACCACTGTTTTGTCCCTTAAAAAATCGACACAAATAAACATTCTTTAAATGATCAACGGCTGATTTAGTGTTTGAAAAAATATACTTTTTAGAATCCATGCCAAGTTTTGGAGCTTGAAGAAATGATCTTTAAAAAATCTTCACTCTGCCGGTCCTTGAACAAATATTCTGTAAACCAGTCTAAGCTCTGTTGGGCCTTGAAACATGGGCTTTAAAATGAGGACTTTTCTTAAAAAAAAACATTCTTTAGATAATCTAAGCTTTAAAAAAAATATTCATTAAAAACTAAACTCTTCTGGCCCTAGGAAAAATATTCTTTAAAATCTACGCTAAGATTTGATGGACTTTGAAAAATATTCTACAACACATCTACGCTCTGGTGGACCTGGTGGACCAGTCTAAGCTCTGATGGGCCTTGAAACATGGGCTTTAAAAATGAGTACTCCTCTCTTAAAAAAACATTCTTTAAATAATCTAAGCTTCAAAAAAATATTCATTAAAAAACTACACTCTTCTGGCCCTAGAAAAAAATATTCTTTAAAATCTACGCAATGATTTGATGGACTTCGAAAAATATTCTACAACACATCTACGCTATGGTGGACCTGGAACAAATTTTCTTTAAAAAAAATAACGATATGGGTTTTTTTTTTGAAAAACTATTTTTTAAAAAACTTCGCTTAGATTTAATTAAATTAAGTGGAGGAATCAATTATTTTTAATTTCCCCAAAAAAACAAATCAATCCATCATGACGAACACACTTGTGTAGGGTATAAAAACATCATAACAAACAGACAATCCCACAATTTCCTAAAACCGCCCAGAATACACCTTTGCCCATATATAACCCATATACAAAAAACAAAATGCACATACATACGTAGTCTAAGTTTTTTTAGCTATGTCCCAAATGACGGTTGTTTTTCACACGAATACAAGGAATACAAAAACTCGGTATGGAATTGAAAACAGAACAAAACAAAACCAGGAATCCATTTGGCTTATACAAGGTTTTCAGCATTTAATTTACACAATTCAATACACATTGATAGATGGCAAAATGGATTGTTGTATCTTACCATTCACAAAGATACTTAGTTACTCCCATCCTGAGCCTTTAAGCTGGGCGAAGTGAACAACTGGCAAAGTGAAACCAGATGATGATGATGACAAAAATCCATTCAACCTTAACCGACCAACGAACTAACCAGGCAGCCAGCCAAACAATCAACCAAACAATTCAGTGCAAAGCTGTTCGAAATAACCAAACAACTATGAAATTAGGAAATTTCAACCTAAACATGAGAAAACTTTACCACTTTCATGGTTCACAGAAGAAGAGAAACAAGACGAAAGACTGAAAAAATACGATGGCCAAGAAATATGATTGAAGGCAATTGTATGTAATTAGAACCTGAACAGGAGAAAACGATTTATTAATGATATGGCTTTGCTTTCGTTTCGTTTGTTGACTTAACACAACTTAAGGTAAATTGAATGATAAATGACCATAAAGCTTAGGTGTTGTATTTACAACGATCTGAAATAATCCCATGAAAATCTACGTTATTTGTTGGCCTTATGAAGGGTAACAAGTTTTCGGGGATATTTACAAGGTTGCGTGTACGAGTAATATTTCTTGAATTATTAAAGACAATCAAATGAAAGTAGACTAAAATAATGCTTAGACAGAAATGGAGAATATTTAAAGAACATTATTTCATGGGAAAATGCCAGCGGGGATTTTATTGGACTATTTTTTTTTCAAAGATTATTAGAGGTGCATAGTTTTTAGGGTTCATTAATGAGCCTATTTTTAAAGAAGGATCGCCAAAAAATTTTAATAAAATGTTTTTTTTTTTATGACACATTTTTTTCAAAACCAAACACAAAAAAAATCTAAAACCGTCAAAAAATTGATTTAAGGGGACCCCCCATTCTCGGTGTCAACAAATTATATTTAGTTTTTCGAATCTTCACTAATTCAAGAATGTGTCTACAAAATTTCAAGTGAAAATCTCAAAAACTAGTGAGGATATAGTCGAATTCTGTCAGCATCAAGTGATGAAAAGAGGATTTTTTAAAAAATTTTTTTCAAACCAAAGAATATTTTTTTCAAAGACTCATACAGAGGCGTGGATTGTTTTAAAGAATATTTTTTTCAAAGACCAAAAGAGGCGTGGAAAAAATATTTTTTTCAAAGACCAAAAGAGGCGTGGATTTTTTAAAGATTATTTTTTTCAAGACGTATCAGAGGCGTGGATTTTTTAAATAATATTTTTTTAAAGGCCAAAAGAGGCGTGGATTTTTTAAAGAATATTTTTTTAAAAGACCAAAAAGGCGTGGATTTTTTAAAGAATATTTTTTTCAAAGACCAAAAGAGGCGTGGATTTTTTAAAGAATATTTTTTTCAAAGACCAAAAGAGGCGTGGATTTTTTAAAGAATATTTTTTTCAAAGACCAAAAGAGGCGTGGATTTTTTAAAGAATATTTTTTTCAAAGACCAAAAGAGGCGTGGATTTTTTAAAGAATATTTTTTTAAAGACCAAAAGAGGCGTGGATTTTTTAAAGAATATTTTTTTCAAAGACCAAAAGAGGCGTGGATTTTTTAAAGAATATTTTTTTCAAAGACCTATGAAATTGGGAAAAATCGGTTCAGATTTAGTTATAGCTCCCATATATATTTTCGTCCGATTAAAGGTAAATGGTGCAGCAAAGCACCTATATATCTTTCGATTTGCACGAAATATGACATAGCGTACTGAATTAAGTCTAGAATGATGTGTATTAAGTTTCCTGAAAATCGGTTCAGATTTAGTTATAGCTCCCATATATATTTTCTCCTGATTTAATGTAAATGGTGCACCAAAGTCCCTATATATTATTCGATTTGCACGAACTATGGCATAGCGAACTGAACTGATTCTAGAATGGTGTGTATTAAGTTTCGTGAAATTCGGTTCAGATTTAGATATAGCTCCCATATATATTTTTGTCCGATTTTATGTAAATGGTGCACAAGTGTCCCAATGTCCTTCGATTTGCACGAAATTTGACATAACGCACTGAATTGAGCCTAGAATGAGAAGTGGTAAGTTTCGTGAAAATCGGTTCATATTTAGATATAGCTCCCAAATATATTTTTGTCCGATTTTATGTAAATTGTGCACCAAAGTCCATATATATCCTTCGATTATGTCTAGAAAGATGAGTGTTAAATTTCGTGAAAATCGGTTCAGATTTAGATATAGCTCCCATATATATTTTTGTCCGATTTTATGTAAATGGTGCATCAAAGTCCCTATATATCCTTCGATTTGCACAAAATTTGGATTTATGAGTAAATAAAGAACTCAAAATGTGGCCGAATGCACAAATCATACGGAAATAAGTGTAACCTAACATGTGACAAGTTTCGATGAAATCGGTTTAGATTTCGATATTTTGGTTTAAATTTTTATACCCTACACAATTATGTTGTCAGGGTATTATAGCTTTGTGCAGCCCCAAAAGTTTGTAACGCCGCGAAATATTGGTCCTAGACCCACCTTTAAGTATACCGATCGTCATATCTCGACTAGCTGCGTCGATCTAGACATGTGTGTCCGTCCATCCGTCTGTCCATTATAATTTGTAAACACGATACAGGCCACAGTTATGGACCAATCTTGAAATTTTGCATGTGTGTGCCAATGAAGACCCCATATTGTTTTTGGGAAAGATCGGTTAATATTTAGGGGATGAAATGGACCAAATACTAAATTTTTGTCGGTTTTTCTGGTCGCTCCAGAGGCCGCAATAATGGAACATCGTGAAATTTTGCATGGATAAGGGGATTGGGCCAAAGAATAAGCATGCCTGTTTTGATGAAGATTGGTCAATATTTAGCGGGTCAAATGGACCCTGACTTTTGTGTGAAAAATGACAAAATTTGTATTCTATAGCGTATATATTTACCCTTGAATGACATAGACCCGTGAAGTTGATATTATGTCCAAGTTGATATTATGTCCCTTGAATTAATACCAATTATATGTGCTCGGATGTGGGAGTTACACCTAAACATTACAGTTCTTATGTATCCAGATGTTATTTAGTAACCCTTTACCACACTAGAGGGCAGAAATATAGCGCTGATCGCTTTAAAATGTTCCATGAAGTTCCAGTTATGGTCAAGGATAACGCCTAAAATTTTCGGTGACGATCAGGTAATTATATTGTGATGAAGTGGACCAAAAACTTAATTTTTTGTGTTTTTTCGAGTCGATCTATAGGCTCCAACGGGAATAAGAACATCAGAACACAAGGGAAGGAAATCTGGAAAAGTAATTAGAAGGGCTGTACTGAACATTAGTAATAATTGTTGGCCTCTAGTTGGTTCAGATGGTTCAAATATCGCGAAATATTGCCCATGCTCAGAATATAGATCCACAGAACGTTAGTTTTTCGTGGAAGTTGTGTAGGGTATCATATGGTCGGCCCCGTCCGACTATACTGCTCCGCTCACTGGTTTTACATTATGTTGTCCCATTGTAAGAAGCAACGCTCTATCTGACCAAAATTTAGTATAAAATTTAGTATAGGTGACATGTTTAATATCATGTTAATGGTTCTTCAAAAATGCGACGTCTGTTAAGATTCCATCTGTGGAATCTTACCCAAAATGGTGAAGGGTATCAAATAGTTATTTTATTTTATGTTATTTTATTTTTTGCAGTTTACTCCGCATAACCGTCTTCAATGTTAGCTGTGAACTTTATACCAATACACCTTATACATTGGCACAAGAGGCAATTTGTATCTAAATTGCCATTGTTATATTCAATTACTTGGTGTTCAAAATGAAATAAAGTCGTTATAAATGGCATTGATAAGAGTCAACATCCCTTCTCCTCCGAGTGTTACTTTTTTCGTTTTTCATATTTTGTTTCTCTGTATTTTATTTTCTATTTAAAGCAGATATTATGTTGATGTTTACACATCCTTTTTTTCTTCGTTATCATGGCGAAATATATTCTGGCAAACAAACTGGTTCTTTGGCACCATATTGAGTGATCCCTAAGACCAAAAAGCAAAAAAAAAAATCCCTTATAAAAATCACATGTTTATGCCACCATGACTTGTAACTTGGGCAAGCATGGCCAAACAACCCTTTTTTCGTCATCTTCTTCGTGTTTTGGCCAAATAACCTTTTTTTGTGTGCTTTCTCCTTATTTGCCATTGTTTTTTCGTCATATTGACTCTTTTTTCTTCTCGATATATATATTTTTAATATAGTGAATGGAAGTTAATTGGCAACTGATTCAATATTTACTTTTAAAACATCTTCGTTCTGCTGTGTGTTTTTTTTTATTTCCAAAAATTTCTCATTTTGCCAGCTTTTGGATTTTTTCCTATTTTTATATTTTGTTCTTATTCACATCCGAAAGGACACGTGCCTTCAACACATAGGAAAGAAGTTTTGCAGTTGTTGGATTTTTTTATTTTTTTTCTTCTGTTAGGTAGAGTCAGAACAAAAAGTAATCAAGAACAAATGTTGATATATACTTCGTTAAGATGAAGGTTTTCTTCCAGTTTTTCGGATAGTTCTTTTTTTGCCACATTTTGCAATTTTATTCCATGTTCTTCTAGGATTCACACACACACCCACCACACACACAGAAATATTTTCGCCCCACAGAAAGGTAAATAAAAATACAACGAGTAAAATACATATATATTTTTTCTAAAAGTGTAATTTGATTTTTTGTTTATACAAACTCTCAGCATCACTGACAGGGTTCAATCAAAAGGCCAAGATGATGGTCGAGTTGTTCGTAATGGTGGTGATTCTACTGCTGTTGATGACGATGAAATAGAAAAGGACTCGTATTTTTTCTTCAATATTTGTTTAAGGTCATTTAAAATGGTTTTAAAAACAAATAAGAACTCCTGTTGTGAGCGAACATGCAATGGAAGGTTAGAAACAGTTTGATGTGGGTCTTCAAATGCTACACAAGGAAAATATAAAGAAAATGAATTGCTCTTCTTCAACATTGTTCTAAACAATGGATTAACAGGATATTATTTAAGGTAGTTATTTAACAGATATAAATGTCGAAAAATCATGCGGCACAATGTGATATTAGGATGTTCATTTTTTCACAAACCACTATGGTGTTCGATGACAGTGATTGAAATCGTGATATAGGAAACCGATTTTCGATATTTCATAAAACATAGAAACGTATGAATACAATAGTATTTTATTATTGGTGCTTCCGATTTTGCTCAGGACAGGTAAAAAATTTAATTATGTAAATAATATAGATATAATTCTCTCATAAAATATCTAAGATGCCGTCAAAAGTAGAAGATCTGGGGGAAACTGGTTCTCAATATTGGACTTAAGATTAAAGCCAATATTCTGCTATACGGTAGTGAAACCTGACTGGTTTGTTCGTAAACCAATGCCTGCAGCATAAATGATACCTCTATATGATACCTCTATATTTGCATTAAGCTCCCATACATAATTTTCAGTACGCTATGACAAATTATGTGGAATCTATATCCAAATTTGAACCGATTTCAATTTTTCATAGATTTCAGAATAGTATGTATGTGGGTTGTTTTAAATTAGCTCAAATGTCACAAATTTAATTTCGTCCGATTCCATTTTAATGGTGCTCCAAAGTGCAATGTCTGTTCTATGCTTTCAAAGATAATTAAGGCGTGGATTTTTTAAGGAATCCAGGCGTGAAGTTTTTAAGGAATCCAGACGTGAAATTTTTAAGGAATCCAGACGTGAAATTTTTAAGGAATCCAGGCGTGAAGTTTTTAAAGAATATACATTTTTTTAAAGAACTGTTACAGGCGTGGAGTTTTTAAATTATATTTTTCCGACGACCATTAAAGGAGGGGATTTTTCACCACACTCTATATTTGCATTAAGCTCATACATACGCTGTGCCAAGTTTCAAGCAAATGGTACACTAAATATAGGGACTTTGGTGCACAATTTACCTTAAATCGGACGAAAATATATATGGGAGCTATATTAAATTGAACCGATTTGTCACAAATTTAATTTCGTCCCGATTCCATTTTAAGTGAACTGTGCCAAATTTCATCCAAATCGGATCATAAATGGATATTGTACATTTGTTCAAAAAATACATGGACGGAAAAATTGGTGAAGCGTAAATACTCAGAAAGTGATTCTATGCATTTCTTGAAAAAACTATGCTTCTCCATTCCTTTTGCCTGTTACAAACACATGCACAAAGACATAATACCCTGTACCACAGTGTTGTGAAGGGTATACAAAATATATATATATATATTTGTACATAGGTCCAATAATGAAAATTATATGTACCCCTTTCAAAATCCCTTTAGAGGTTGCACAAAGTAAGAACCCTTCACAACACTGTGTATTATGTCTTTGTGCATATGTTTGTAACAGGCAAAATTACACAAGATAGACACATGGTTCCTTTTGAGAATATGCATAGAATCACTTTTTAAGTCGATTTATGCATGCCCGTCCGTCTGTCTGTATGTCCATGTTAAATTGTGAACAAAGATGTTAAATTGATGAAAAACATAAGTACAGGTCGCCTTTATGATCCGAATTGGATGAAATTTAACATAGGTCACTTATTTGGCCCAGATTTGGATATAGCTCCCATACATATTTTCGTCCGATTTTAGGTAAATGGTGCACCAAAGTCCCTATATATCATTCGACTTGCACGAAATTTGGTATAGGGTACTGAATTGAGCCTGGAGTGATGAGAGCCATGTTTCGTGAAAATCGGTTCAGATTTAGATATAGCTCCAATATATTTTTGTCCGATTTTATGTAAATGGTGTACCAAAGTCCCTATATATACTTCGATTTGCATGAAATTTGGCATAGCGTACTGAATTAAGTGTAGAAAGACGTGTGTTGAATTTCGTGAAAATCGGTTCCGATTTATATATAGCTCCCCCATATATTTTCGTCCGATTTAAGGTAAATGGTGTATTAAATTCCCTATAAATTTTTCGATTTGCACGAAATTTGGTACAGCGTACTGAATAAAGTCTACAATGATGTGTGTTAAGTTTCGTGAAAATCGGTTAAGATTTCGATATAGCTCCAATATATAGTTTCGTCCGATTTTAGGTAAATGGTGCTCCAGAGTCCCTATATATCTTTCGTAATGAACTTAGTATAACCCATAAGTTAGATATAAATGCTGCACCGAATTCCCCATATATATTTAGATATAGTTCCCTTATATATTTTCGTCCGATTTTATGTAAATGGTGCACCAGAGTCCCTATATATCATTCGATTTGCACGAAATTTGGTATAGCGTACTGAACATAGTCTAGAATGATGTGTGTTAAGTTTCGTGAAAATCGGTTAAGATTTCGATATAGCTCCAATATATAGTTTCGTCCGATTTTAGGTAAATGGTTCTATATATCTTTCGTAATGAACTTAGTATAACCCATAAGTTAGATATAAATGCTGCACCGAATTCCGCAGTTGGGTCCGATTGACACAGAATTTTGCACAACTTATTGAAGTTATTATGAGATAACGTGTGGCAAGTTTTGTTGAAATTAGTTCAGATTTAGATATAGGTTCTATATATAGCCTTTTTTAAATTGGTGCAGATACACACAGCTTTCATATATTACGAAATCGAGATTAAATTTATGTAAATAAAATCGATATACAAAATTATTTCCAATTGTACGCAAACGACTCTAAACTTGCCCGAATAAAATTAAATTTAGCATAGTTTCCAGAAACATCACATATTCAAGTTTATTTAATTTCATGTCAACGTTCTTTCGAAATGGCGGAGTCTGTTAGGAGACATATGTAGACTATACCCAAAGTGGACTATACCCTTATCATATAGTCGGCCCACTCCGACTTTACTACTTTCCTTACTCGTTCTAAAATATATTTTTAACGACTATTTTTTCAAGTTCCATAGAAAGCGTCGATTTTTCAAGAATATTTTCTCAATGCCCTAGAATGTGTGGATTTTTTCAAGACCCATAGAAAGAGTGGATTTTAAATAATATTTTTTCAGGACCCATAGATAGCGTGTTTTTTAAATAATATTTTTTTTTTAATTTTTTATTTTTGATATGTGGGCCCAAACCCATATATCAGTGATTTTTGACTTTTGTCGATATTTAAACGTCTTTTGAAGCACTGCGATCGCATCGCCTCCAAACGTCTTTGTCGCCATAATTTTGGGCAATTTTTTGAACCAAACACAATTTATATTTGCGATTGTCATTGGGTAAAAACTCTGCTTATTCCCGTATAATGGTACCCTTATGTTAATTTGTAGACCAAATTGGTTCGAATTTCATTTTCTGTGTTCTCATTGTGTATACCATCATTTGGTATAGTCATTTATTTCTGGCCGCAAATCATCTATTCATACTTCTCTAACCTTCGTTAATAGTATCAGAATTTCATAAATTTAATATTTAATCCATATAACACCATTTGCTATTAAGATCTCAAAGTTTAACTATATTTTACACTTTCGTTCAACAAAGAATGCCATGAAATGTCATTCAAAACAAGGCCATGACGCCTTTGAATTCGTTAATTTTCGTTAATGAATGAGGTACAATTACGCGGAGGAAGGCGAAATTGAAATGCGTAATGTAATTATGATCATTGCAACACTTGAGGCTTAATTATAATACGATACAAATGAATATGAAAGTATGTATGTAGTTGCGAGGGTGGTACAGGGTGTGTATTAGAGTAGTTATGAAAAAGTGTGAATAACAACAATATTCACTAGTAGGAGGAATTAAAAATTTGCAAAAGTCGTCGGAAATGAGATGTTTTCAATATCGTATTTGCTTTAATCTTAGTATAAACCATGGGATATCAATGAAAGCTAAGTCTGTTTATTTTATCATCTTTTGGACCTTCCATTCTCCGAATACAAACAATTATTTTCTTTCACAAACACCATCATAATTATTACAGCCCACATTTAATCATTCGCCCCCCCAATATCGATGCACATTTGGTTCCTAATTTCCTCTTTCCACCCACACTATTATACTCCGAAATAAACGTACTCTATTTCCATTTATAACCTCGAGGTACTTCAGTATGCTTTTCACTTATTAAATTTCCTTTTGATGTTGCCAACAATATCGGGTTTAATTGCAAGTAACCAAGCATACGCTCTTATCTTCACGACATTTAATTGTAATCGCACAAATTTGTAAGCGAGTGAAGGAGAAGAAGAAGAGGAAGCAACTTCCTTTAATTAAGATTCCAAAATTTTGATGATGGCTGATGTTAATATTATTATATGAACATTATTGAAATATGGATGTCATGGCGATTAAATATATTTACATTAAAGGAGGAGTGAAGTGGAGAAATATTACCCACGGAAAGAAGCTGGATAATTATGTGGAAAAAGACCAGCAATTACATAAAACCAAACAATTATAGGTTCAGCGATGGTTTAGAATCAGGAAACAAATTATACCGAAAATTGATCGGGACTTCTGGGTGACGGCTATGCAGAATCATTAAATGATAAATGTGCACAAGACTACCAAAATTAATTAAAATACATCGCTTATTCGATTTCCTGAAAGAATATTCGTTATAAAATCCGTGCCTACTATGAGGGATTAAAGAAATCCTATTTAAAAAATCCGCGCCTATTTTGCTCCTGGAAAAATATCCTTTAAAAATCCATGCCAATTTTGGCCCTGCGAAATATTCTTAAAAAAATCCACATCCATTTTGGTTCTGGAAAAAATATACTTAAAACCAGTAAGGAAAGTCGTAAATTCGGACTGGGCCGACTATATGATACCCTTCGCCACTTTGGGTATATTCTACATATGTATCCTAACAGACGACACGTTTTTCTTATATATCTATATCTGAACCGATTTCGGGGAAACTTGCCAGAGACATATTTATATTACATCAGTACGTTGTGTCAATCGGCCTAGCTATGGATCTTTTCACGAAGCTTAGCAAAAACATTTTAGACTTAATTCAGTACCCTATACAAAAATTCATGCAAATCGAAAGGTATATAGGGACTTTGGTGCACCAGTTACATAAAATCGGACGAAAATATATATGGGAGCTAAATCTGAACTGATGTTCACGAAACTTTGCACACATTTGCTTTACTTTATTCAGTACGCTAAGCCAAAATTCGAGCAAATTAAAAAATTTCCAGGAACTTTGGTGCACCAATTACTTAAAATCGGGCGAAACTATATATGTGAGCTATATCTAAATTGGAAGCGATATTCACGAAACTTTGCACACATCATTCTAGACTTAGTTTAGTACGCTGTGCCAATTTTCGTACAAATCGAAAGATATATAGGGACTTTGGTACACAATTTACCTTAAATCGGGCGAAGATATATATGGGAGCTATATCTAAATCTGAACCGATTTTCACGAAACTTGGCAGACATCATTCTAGACTTAATTTAGTACGCTGGGCCAAATTTCGTGCAAATCGAAAGATATATAGGGACTTTGGTACACAATTTACACTAAATCGGACGAAGATATATGGTTGCTATATCTAAATCTGAAGCGATTTTTACGAAACTTGGCAGACATCATTCTAGATCTTATTAATTACACTGTGCCAAAATTCGTGCAAATTAAAAGATTTCCAGGGACTTTGGTGTACCAATTACCTAAAATCGGGCGAAGCTATATATGGGAGCTATATCTAAATCTGAACCGATTTTCACGAAACTTTGCACACATCATTCTAGACTTAATTTAGTACGGGCGAAACTATATATGGGAGCTATATCTAAATCTGAACCGATTTTCACAAAACTTTACACACATCATTCTAGACCTTATTCATTACGCTGTGCCAAATTTCGTGCAAATATAAAGATATATAGGGACTTTCGTGTACAATTTACCTTAAATCGGACGAAAATATATATGGGAGCTATATTTAAATCTGAACCGATTTTTCCCAGTTTCAATAGGGTTCGTCTTTGGGCCAAACAAGTGAGCTGTGTCAAATTTCATCCAATTCGGATCATAAATGCGACCTATACAATTTAACACCAACAGACGGACGGACGGACATGCATAAATCGACTCAGAAGGTGATTCTATGCATATTCTCAAAGGGAACCATGGTTCTATCTCGATAATTTTTGCATGTTTCAAACATATGCACAAAGACATAATACCCTGTACCACAGTGTGGCGAAGGGTACAAAAATCTACGTCTATTATGGTCCTGGAAAAAATATATCTAAAAATCTTTTGCTTTGGAAAAAATCTTTAAAAAAATGTTAGTTTTGGAAAAAAAATTTTCTTAAGAAAATTCACGCCTAATTACGTATTGAAATAATCTACGCCTTTGCTGGTCCTTGAAAAAATTAACTTTAAAACCCCCACGCCTGTTTTGGTCCTTCTAAATATATTCTTTAACTAATTTACCCCTTTGCTGATCCTTCAAAAAATATTCTTTTACTAATTTACCCCTTGCTGGTCCTTCAAAAATATTCTTTAACTAATATACCCCTTGCTGGTCCTTCAAAAAATATTCTTTAACTAATCTACCCCTTTGCTGGTCCTTCAAAAAAAAAAATCTTTAACTAATCTACCCCTTTGCTGGTCCTTGAAAAAATAAACTTTAAAACACCCACGCCTGTTTTGGTCCTTCAAACAATATTCTTTAACTAATCTACCCTTTGCTGGCCCTTCAAAAAATATTCTTATAAAGGTTCTTAAAAACATTTCTTTAAAAATCCACGTCTATTATGACCTTTGAAAATATATTCCTTACAAATACCTGCCTATAATGGTCCTTGAACAAATATTCTTTAAAAAGTTGAGGAATATTCTATACACTTCGCGAAAAGTTCTCTTCTTACACTTTAAGCAAAATTTAAGAACAAAAATTCCATTTCGTCAGATGTCACTAACAAGTCTACCTCAATTTAAGCTATGCTACTAACAAACTTTCTTTGTGCGAAGCTAAAGGAGGTTGCAGAGAAGAAACATCAACGAGAATACGAAAAAATACCAAAAGAAAAAGAAATAACTACAAACAATGAATGAATGAATGAATAAATGAATGTTTCATAGTAATGAGGCAAAAAGATACAACAAGCTCCACCACACTAAAGAATAGAGGGAAAAAGGAAACCCCACAACAACAACAACCACAAAATGATGTCGTGGTACGTGCAAGATGCAAACTCACACACACACACTCACTCTTACACATAACTGTTTAACAATGAACGAGAGTGAGATCTGCCATAAAGGTGTCAATGATGCCGAACCCCAGTGATGTTCAGTGACGATAACAATGACAATAATAATAATGATGTCGCTTGTACTTGCGGCGACAAGTAGTAGCAGAAGCAGCAACAACAACACATTTAAGAAATGTGGTATTACCCTGTAGCTTTCTTGAAACAACCATCAGTCTCCACCACCTCGCTCCTCTGTGAGGATGGGTCTGGGGTTGGGTACAATGAATTGTTTGTTAGCTGGCTGCTAACTTGCTTGCCTCGCTGCATACATTAGTGCCACATCGCTGACGAGGCCATAACAAGACAAAATTTAGCTTTATTTCTGGAGGGGCTGTTATAGAAATCGTTACACAAACTACAGAAGCGGGTGAACCGGAATCCAACAACCACAAAAAAAAAAACAAAATACAAATTTAAGAAATCCCTGAATATTGTTGATAATTTGTACTTGGCAATTTAGAAGACGATTTTTTTGGAGATATAAGAGATATAATAAAATTTATGATTATCATAAACAAAACATTTCAAGTGTAATAAAAAACAAAAATCATCAAACATTAAACAACAGAAGTTTGAGTGGATGTCTTTAAAAGAGAGCCTCGTTTTATTATAAGTAATTTAAATATTTAGATGAGAAAAATACAAAAAGATGTAAGAGAGAAGTTTTTCAAACTTCTTCATATCATATGCTAACGGAGTATCTATCTTCCTCACTATGCTGACAGCAAGCATCTCTATTTTAGTTTCTTTAGTTTGGGGAAAAATCCTTCACTCTGACATCCCCCAGGTTCGGATAACAAAATTATGTCCATCTAAATGATACCTGCAAAAAAAGGGAAATTAAATCTCGGCAAAGCATGCCATCATTTTTGTCTATTCATTATTGTGGTCCTAGTTGGTTTGTTTGTGGCTACAAATCCGCCTACTTGGCATGACATCAACATCTGTCAGACGAATGACAAAACAGAAAAACCATTAATCTACATTTAACGTGATGACAATGTGAGAGCTAAGTCATGATGAGGTGGTATAACTCACTTTTTAACCTTTCCCATTATGCTGGCTATTATGCCCCAACATGGTTGGCATACTTTTGATGTTACCAACAAAAATTGGATACACAAAATATATTTGGGTTCTACTCAAACAAACATAAAAAATATTTTTGCATGAATATACGCTCTTTTATATTTTGTAACAAACATTTTTTATGGATAAACCTAGGGCAGACATTTAAAGAATATTTTTTTACTCAACATTTCTCAAAGCCTAATATACTCGCAAAATTTCAGGGAATAAGACATAAAGAACTAAAACAAGCGAGGACTATTTGATTTTGTCAATGATCAATATAAACGTGGCATATTTTCCAAGCAACTTTTCTATACATTTTAGCAAATAACAGTTGCATATTTTTTAAGGAATATTTTTCAAGAACCATCAAAAAGCGTGGATTTGTTCCAAATTTTTTTTTTTTCAAGGACCATTATAGACGGGAACTTTTTAAATCATATTTTCTAAGGTATCCAATAGGCGTGGATTTTTTAAAGTATATATTTTCAAGGATACAAATAGACGTGGATTTTTTAAACATTCTTTTTTCAAGGACTCCTATAGGCGTGGATTTTTTAAAGATTATGTTTTTAAGGACTCCAATATGCGTGGATTTTTTAAACATTATTTTTTCAAGGACTCCTATAGGCGTGGATTTTTTAAAGAATATTTTTGCAAGGACTCCAATAGGCGTGGATTTTTTAAACAAATATTTTTTAAGGACTCCAATAGGCGTGGATTTTTTAAAGAATATTTTTTCAAGGACTCCAATAGGCGTGGATTTTTTAAAGAAAAAATTTTTTAAGGACTCCAATAGGCGTGGATTTTTTAAAGAACATTTTTTCAATGACTCCAACAAGCATGGATTTTTTAAAGAAAAAATTTTTTAAGGACTCCAATAGGCGTGGATTTTTTATCGAATATTTTTTCAAGGACTCCAATAGGCGTGGATTTTTTAAAGAATATTTTTTTAAAGAATATTTTTTAAAGATTATTTTTTAAAG
>NW_026885517.1:0-68089 GCF_032173495.1 Musca vetustissima
ATGATGATCTTTTCTATCCGAATCGTGGCAAAAGACAAATGATGTTGCCGCAATTTAATGACAACAATGGCGATGGCATTGATATTGGTGACGATCTGGAGGAGTCTGGTGACAGTGGCAATGGCGATAACATCAAAGCAACCCAAAATCAACAGCAGCAACAGCCACCGCACCACCGCCACCACCAATCACAACAGTGGTTGTTAATGAATCAAGAAAATGCGGCCATCACTCCAAAGCAATTGACACAAGCTCAGCCACTACCGCCACATCCTCTTCAACCTTCATTGACAGTTGCTGCGGAGACATTGCAAAGCCTCGAAAATGTTATGGCAGAAATCAAGAGAAAATTACAGCGGCAGCAACAACAAAAACTGTTTGCAAATAGTTTTGATGAAATGTCGAAGAGTGCAGGCCCCGGGCCGACAACAAAAATGTCAGCGACATATCAAAGAGCGGCAGCAACAGCAGCACAACGACCGGACAAACGTTTAAAATCAATGGCCAATATGTTACAACAAAGGCAGCACAAACAGCAACAGCATCACTACCACAAAAACAACAACAGACGTCAATGGTGGAAAAGATATTCGTCGAATGATAGACCATCACAAGTCATCAACACTAGTCAATCACGTAGTGGCGGCAGCGGCATTCCCGCTAATAGATTACATGCATTAAGATCAATGTCAGGCCGCTATCAATGGGATCCGCTGCAGCAACAACAGGATCCTTCAAATGAATTGAAGTTTTTACCAACCACCACCAAATTTATGGGGCAATCACAATTCAAGTTGCCACCCCGATCATTAGCTCACCGGTTTGATCCTTTGTTTGATTGGCATAAATTACAAATGTTGCAACATCAATATCGACTACCACTTGTATTGGCATCCGATCCGAGACATTTACTACGACAACAACAACTAAATCCTGATTTTAAACGACAACTACTAATGGCAACGCCTCAAGAGACACAATTATCAGCGGCAGCAGAAACTGCAGATCGCATTGACACTGATAATTCGCTATCTAATGATCTACGAAATCTTTTTAACAAGGATTTTAAATAAGTCGAAAAAAAATCGGAAAACATTTTTTGGGACTAAGAGAATTTCACAAAATAATTGTAGAGAAAAAATTGTGGCACTCAATTGTAAAATGACATTTTTTATTTTGGTTGTTGTCTTCACAAAAAAATAAACCCAAAAATTTGTAGGGGAGTTGTATATAAAGGGCTGGTTTCTTTTCCTTCCATACATATATAGCCAAATAAATAAATTTAAAAACATAAATATATAAAACATGTATGTATATAACAAATAAATGGCAAATGATATATAAAATATCAAAAAATAACGGAAATTTTTATTTGGACAACAGTAAGACAATTGGTACAACACAAGGTACCTTTACGTTGGGCGCCATCTTA
Organism: Musca vetustissima; assembly: GCF_032173495.1. Taxonomy (NCBI): domain Eukaryota; kingdom Metazoa; phylum Arthropoda; class Insecta; order Diptera; family Muscidae; genus Musca; species Musca vetustissima. The sequence goes on from NW_026885517.1 coordinate 1,433, forward strand.
ATTTCGTTGATAATGATTGTTTTCCTTAATGATATTTCTTTTGTACATATTTTCTAAAATTCTATACTACCTCACGTTGGGTGCCATATCCTTATTTATTAAAAAATAAAAGATGAAAGTAACGTTGTGCGCCATTTCATATTTTCAACGAATTTCTGCACAAAAATAGAAATTGTAGGGACCACAATCACAAAAAAAAGCAAAAACAAAAAATGGCGCCCAACATGGAAGAGTATAACAAAAAAAAAAAAAAGGAATATTCCTTTATCTTCTTCCAAATTTATTTCTGGCACAAAAATAGAAATTGTCGGGGGCACACTGACAAAAAAACAAAAACAAAAATTACAGAGCCCAGATTGACCCGCAACTATCCTACGTTGGGTGCCATTTTATTCCTCATTAAATATAATCGTTTATTGTCAATAAATTTCATGGTTTCTAAAACAAAAAACGTCCAAGACAATAAAAAAAATCAGTTAAAAAATATGTGACCGAAACCAGTTTCTAAACCATATTGATTTCATATGGTTAAGATCAAATAACTTCATGGAACGCAAATTAAAACGCTGTTTTATTTATCAGTCGAAAATTTAATCTACCCCATTTTGGGCGCCATTTTATTGGTCAATTATTTAGAAAAAATTTACTTGAAATTTAATTTATTGAAAACGCGCTCCCAAACAAATTGATGTAATACTCTAAGTCTCGTTGGGCGCCATTTCTGTTTTTTTTTAATTTGTTGTTTTTTTAAACCAAACGCAATGTATAAGTCGACAAAATTTATCTGACCCACGTTGGGCGCCACTTTTTTGCCAATTATTTAAAAATCAACAAACATTATTTTCTTTGTACCACAGTTACCACTAATTTATTAAAAGCGGGTTTGGTAAGAATTCAATGTAATACCCTTAGCCACGTTGGGCGCCATTTCGGTTTTTTCCTTCAAAGCTGTAGCGATGTGTCATAAAAAATATAATTTGTTTAGAGGGTAAAATAACAATACATTTCTATATATTTTAAGAGTTACGAAAATTGTGCTGACCCTCATTGGGCGCCAAAAAAATCTATATTTTGGGGTCCAGCGAATGTCAGTTAATTTTTCTTATTGAATTGTTGAACTATTATTTAATGAAAACATTGCTTCCTATGCGGCGTTGCGTGTGCATAGCCAAAATTAAACTGATACATTTTAGCGTCGAAAATGCGTTGACAATATGAAATGGCGCCCAACATGGATCAGAGTATTGCAAATAAATTGTGTAGTTCTTCAAATCTATTTGTGGAAAATATACTTCAGAATAATCATAACAATTTTTGGAGATTTAATTTAAAAATAAATAATAAGGAATATAATGGCGCCCAATGAAGGGCAAGTCATTTTAAATGTTAAAATTTTGGCCATTATAATAAAATGATTACCTTGGAAAGCTTTTTCAAAAAATATGAATACTTTTTTTGCCATATGCTAAACGCCTTTTTATGATTTCATTTATTTTAAATATGGTTGGGCGCCATTTATTTTTCTTTGCCCATAAATCCTACATAATATTCACAATATTTTGTCAAGAAAATTCTATGCCATGTTGGGCGCCATTTCCAGATTTAATTTTTTTTAATTAAAACTTTCTTTCCATCGAAAAAAAAATTATTAGTCTTCATTTCCTGTTGTCCTTTTAATAGCAAGTCATTGAACTAAATTCTTGTTAACAAATTGAAGTTTAAATTTTTTGAAAAGTCATTGGCTTTTTGTTAAACTTCTGGTTAAGTATTTTAATTATTTTATTGATCTCAATTTTTGTTTTGTAATATTTTAAAGCAAAAAAAAAAAAAAACAAGTTTTGTGTTTAACAAAAAAAGTGATTTTAAAATTAATTTTCAAGTACCATTCAATGACCCACAGCAAACAACAGAACATTGAAACTCAAGATTCTCAGCATCACCATCCATAATCGTCATTATCATGGTGGTGGTGGTTAGCATCACTCCATGTTTTTTTTTGCTTATTAATGGAGTGGTTTTTTGGTTTGTGTCAGCTATTCTTCTGATTATCGATTTTTTTTCAAGTTGTTACCAATTTGTAAACGTTTATTATTTTTTTGTTTATTTACTTTTTAGTTCAACTCTTTGTCTCATTGGACTTCATCCAATTGAAAAGTGACAGCAAGAGCATTTACCTCAATCACAGTTTATGGGGATGATGGTTCATATATTTAATAATGGTTGGCTAGTGTCTCGGTGACCTTCATGGTCATAATTGTGCTGGCCGTTACCAACTTCAACTTCTTCGTTGTTTATTTATTTTATTCGTTTATTTTTTTATTTGTTTGCTTGACTATCAATAACTGTTATCCAATCACACTTACATATGAATCTCTTCTTTGGTTCATTACATTTCAAAATATTATGATATTTAATCTGGAGTGATGGATTTTTATTTGAGGCGTCGTAGCATGCCATGACCTCACACATTGCCAGAGTCTGGTTCTTTTTTTTTTGTTGTGAATCTTGTAGGCAATGAGAAAGGGCACCACCATGTCATCACAGTCTCTTAACGTTTTTTATTACTTTGTTCAATGTCAATGTCAAAAGCAATATTTTTTTATTTTGGAATTGCAGTTCAAAATTTACGTAAGAAAAAAAATATTTCAAGTACCACAAAATGCATTTCCAGGTTTTTAATTTGTTACCTTTTTTAAAATTTGTTACCTTTCCTATGGAGATTTCAGTTAAAAAAACGATTATTTATTCATTTTTTAATTTCAATATCTCCCACTTCAAAATATTTAAGAAAGCAATGTGTGTGTGTGTTTCACATTTCAAAAGTTGTTATTATGTTGGTCAGTGAATCGCATTTGAGATCAAACAAAGCAGTGGCTAGCGTATTTTTTGGGGTTGCATGCAACCATTTTTTAAACTATGGAAATGTTATCCTTTCAATACTTATTTAATTAAAAAAAAACTGTATTTCAAATTTTCATTCTGCTCTTTTGTCAGTTCACATTCAATGGCGTGTCATTTACAAAACATGTTAAATGAAAGTACAAGTGTCCTAAACTGCCATCCACAAAAAGCCGCGCTAATAAACGAAAACATTCAACATGACACTTTTTTATTTTGGTCTCCATTTAAAACTGTCAGTGGCTGAACAATGCAAGGTGACTCTGACTGACTGGCCCAGCAATGGAATGTGCATGCGTTTGTCTTGTCTCTCGAATAAATTTATTTCCATATCAACAGTATTTGACGGAATGGCCAATTTTTATTACATTTCACTTTGAATTTATATCAGCGAAAACAATAATTGAAAATTGGATAGCATTTTTTACCATATTTGCGAGAGTTATGAAAAAAGGGAAATAGATTACATTGATCCCACGTTGGGCGCCATATGCAGACAGAATCCAATTTATGTATGGTTTTTATTAAATAAATATTGTCAGATTTGTTTCATACAGAAAAAATGAAGACAATTTTTATAAATAAAAAAAAAACATATAAAATAAATAAAACCACAAAGTGGCGCCCAACAGATCACAGAACGGTGTTTTTTTCAATTTTTACATAACAAAAATATTTTTTTGCAGAAAAAAATGCTAAAATATTATTAATTTAAATAAAATATTAATTTTAATAAATAAAACAACATATTCATTATTTAATAAAAAAAACACAATGTGGCGGCCAACGTACAACTGATTTTCTCCGTTTCATAAAGTAAAAAAACTACTGAGGCATATTTTTCTAAATAGAAACAACATATTAAAAAAATACATCACAAAATGACACCCAAGATGCACCGATTTTTAAAAAAATTTTGAAAATATAATAAATTATAAAATGGCGCCCAACATGAGACTCAACAATTTTTCTTTCAAATTTTTTTTACAAAACAAACATTTTACAAACATTTCTAATTAAAAAACATATTAAAAAGGTGAAATTATGAAATGGCGCCCAACATGGGGCAGAAATGGTTCCTGCAGACACAACAAACCTTATCTTATTTGTTTCATAAAGAACAAGAAAAAACAAATCAACATACTGCAAATTAAAAAACATATTTAATAAATAGAATCACAAAATGGCGCCCAACATGGGACTGAATTGTTTTTCTATCATTTTTCTAATACAACCAACAAAGTTTTTGCATCAAAAAATGCTGAGAGATTTTTTCTAAAAAAAAAACAACATTAAACGATTTTAATTAGGAATGGCGCCCAACATGGAAATCTCATTCGAGTATTTTTATAAAATTTTCGTTATTAAATGTCAAATGTTATTTTTATACAAAATGATTTCTATAAGTTTTTTTGCTTAAAAAAATCCCTGGTAAAATGGAATGGCGCCCAACAGGGATACAACTATTTTCCAATAACAATTAAATATAATTTTTTTATATAATATATTTACCAGAAATTCGTTGGCTAAAAATGTTAAATTAAATGAGAATTAAAATGGCGCCCAAAACGGTGTTATTTTTGCGCAGACCAAAACTGGTTCTGTGATTTTTATTACGATTTCGCCTGACAATTTAGCGTCCAAAATCTGTTGAAAATAAAAAATATCGCCCAACATAGATCAGAGTTTTGGAATAACTAATGGAAAATAACTTATAATTGTCGTTTTATTAAAGAATTATTTTTATTGCAGTTGTAATTGATGTCAGATTAAATATTGGAAATTAAATATAAAAAATGGCGCCCAACGAAGGGCAGTATTTTTCTTTATTTTGATAATAATTAACAAATTTTCTGGCTTTAATTTATGCTTATTTACATCTATGCATAAATTGTTTAAATGTCTATATATATCCAATATCTAAATATAAATGAAAGTGGCGACCAATGTGTGGCAATTCTGATTGTTTTCAAATATGTAAAATAACTGTAATAACCGACTATTATTAATCCTTATTGACGCGAAATAGTCCAATAACAGAAATAATGTTAAGGAAATTCAAAGTAATGAATAGTTATCAAGAATATGAGTTGGCGCCCAACGTGAAACAGGAAAAAAATGCGTATATGAAAATTAAATGGCGTCCAAAGTTAATCAGAATAATGGAAACCCTTTCTAAAGAGTTTTCCGACATATGCAAATCCATTGAAGAAATTAAAAGCACAATTTAATAAAAAAAAAATGGCGCCCAACGTGAGGCCGTATATACTACATTTAATATTCTATATAAAAAAGTGGCGTCCAATGAGTGGCAATTCAAATATGTAAAATAACTGTAATAACTGACTATTATTAATCCTTATTGACGCGAAATAGTCCAATAACAGAAATAATGTTAAGGAAATTCAAAGTAATGAATAGTTATCAAGAATATGGGTTGGCGCCCAACGTAAAACAGGAAAAAAATGCGTATATGAAAATTAAATGGCTCCTAAAGTTTGACAGAATAACGTAAACCATTTCTAAAGAGCTTTCCGACATATGCAAATGCATTAATGAAATCTAAATCGCAATTTAATATAAAGAAGAAATGGCGCCCAACGTGGAGCCGTATATACTATTTTAAATTTCCTACTTAAAACCCAACTAAAAGTCTTTGTAATGATGCTGCAAAACAAATATTCACATCACACCTGTTTGAGCTAACAATGAGTTGCATTAAGCTTAAATAACAACATATTTTGTTAGTCATTAAACCCCAAAAGAAATACTAAAATACATCTAATCATTGAATAAAGGCGAAATAAATGCATTATCAGGCGCAAGCAATTTGTGAACTATTACTCTTTGAAAAAAAGAAACAGTCAGCTAAACATTAACAAGCAATTTGATTTAACATTGACAGCGGTAAATGAACTTCAGCTTAAGCTAAGGAGAAGGCGGTGTGTGCAAGTGAAGTAATAATAATTTTTTTCTGATGCCGCAACTAATATTGACTGGGTTCAGGAGGCTGCTACCATCCATCCATCCAATCCATACACATATTAAGTTATTAATATTATAGTAATACAAATGATGGCTGACTCAACAAGAGTCAAGTCGATGGGATGCTGTGTCGCTGACTGACTGACTTTTGTTGGTGAGCTAAGTTTGCCGCTTACGTTTTCTTTTTGCTCTCAGCTTGCCTATCGAGTCTATCCGTTTTGTACGTCCGTCTGTCCGTTCATCCTTCCTTCCATCACAGCATCTGTCGTCTTTCCTTTTAAGTGATTTGTGTCGATAAACTTTCGTTTTTGTTTTAAGCTTTAAGTAGCTGTGCGAATGTTTTGATTTTTCCCAAGTCATTGCTTTATTGATGTTACTAAAATATTTAAAACTTTCAAATGGTGTTTGTTTGAGTTCACAAGGAGAAAAAAATCTCCTACCGTAATGAAAAAAAATCAATTTCAAATCGCAAGTTTTTTGTTGTTGCTCCGGCTGCAATTTGCTATCTACCTAATATCTTTTTGGCGGCGGTTGCATATTATGTCAACCAATCAACAAACTGTCAACAGTTTGTGTTTTCCTTATAGACATTTTTATTGTTGATCCGTTTCGTGTTCCCCTGTGTGTATGTGTACGTAATGGAAAACCAAATAAATATCTTAATTTACTACAAAGCGTTTGGATAGTTTTTTTTTTCAAGTTGCATGTTGCAGTGGCAAGCTGCCAGTCTGTGATCTGTGAGTGGCTGGTTGGCTGTCGCTGGCTTACTGCGAGCGATTCAGTATGATAAAGCAATTTTTATTAAATCATATTTGTGCAAATGTCGTCGTCGCTATTGTTTTTGTTGTTGCATTATTGTCAGATTAACGTTTGATTGTAACATTGTTGCCATCACCTCCTTTAATTGTTTAAGAATTTATGTTGTGCGCTAATGCAAAAGCAATTAACATGGCGCAATGTTTGTTGTTGTTTCTACAAAATTATGGCGATTTAGGAAAGGCCGGTTTTGTAGTAGTGAGGATTTAGTGAGAAAAAAGTAATAAAAATTTGTATTTAGCTAGAAAAAAATAATAAATTCTAGGTTCAAATGGCGCCCAATCTGATAAACACACCAAATAAAAAATAAATATGGAAAAAATATGTGTAAGAATTAAAAAAAAAATGGCTACGATATACAAAAATACTCTTTACTTAAAAAATTAAAATTTCGTCTGTATTGTGGCGCCCAACGTGGGGTATGAACAAAATAATTATAAGTAAAAAACAATAATTAAATAATTGATTAGTTTTGTTCAAATACAAAAATAATACTAAAATATTTACAATAGTTAATTTTTTAAAATAGGAAGCTTGGGGTTAAAATGGCGCCCAACGTGAAATTCATTGCCAATACAGAGAGATTAGAGTGGCGCCCAATGGAGGGTACAGACTACATAATTACATATAATAAATCATATGCAATAATTTTTGAGTTTATAAAAATACAAAAAATATTTTTTAACTATAAACAATAAGATTTAATGGAAAATCAAAAACAAAAATGAGTTAAATTGGCGCCCAACTTGGGGTTTAAAGAGAAAATAAATAATTTAAATATAGTCATAGTTTAGTTTTTTTAATTGTGTTTGAGTCACGTCGGCGTCCAACTGCTTCCTTGGTGGCGCCCAACGTTAAAGATTTTTTCAAGTTAACACAAATTAAGCAAATGCGACATACAAAAACATTTTTGTAATGCTAAATTTCTATAAAATGGCGCCCAACGTGCGAAAAAAACACACAATTATATTTGTTGCAGAAAGACTAATTATTTATATGTAGTTTTTTTTTAATTCTAGAATAATGTTCCCCATTGAAAGGCTAATAAAATACACAGTATTTGCATAAAAAGCCAGTTATAATAAAATGGCGCCCAACGTAAAATCAAAAATGCATGGTATTACTTCTCTAAAAAGCATCTAAATTTATATTCCTTTCATTTGTCCTATAATAGGGATCAGTAGGATGCCTCCGTATGCGTTAATAAAATAGAAATATAAATTATAAGAAAATGGCGCCCAACGTAAGGGCAAAAATCTATAACGGCATTTGTTCCAAAAAATATGTACGAAGATGAATAAAAAATTTATTTATGGAAATAAAAAAATATATAAAGCAGTCCGTGTGGTTTAATAAAGTCTAATTTTAAATACTAGAAAATAGTGGCGCCCAACGTAAAAATTCCCAAAATTTTTTATTGTTGTGGCAAAAAGCAAGAAGATTTCTATTCAGATTTTGCTAATTAATAATGCTCTTTTATAGTGTTCAGCAGGATGTCCAGTATGCATAAATTGTTTAAAAATGTGAATTATAAGAAAATGGCGCCCAACGTAAGAGTAAGCTAAATTTATGATGTAAAAAATGTATTTACAGATGCATAAGAAATTCATTTGTGAAAAAATAGAAACATTTCTAAGCAGTCCTTTAATAAAGTCCAATGCTAACTGCTGCAAAAATGGCGCAACGTTAAGGTACAATTCCCACAGGCATTTGGTAAATAATATATTCTAAATAATAATCTCCTCTATTAGGATTCAGAAGGATTTTCAACTGCATCACATAATTTTATAAAAATGACGCCATCTATTAGGATTCAGCAGGAGTTTCATTTGTATTACCTAATTTTCTAAAAACGGCGCCCAACGTAAAGGCAAAAATTCAAAATTAATTTTTACAAAAAAAAAAAAAAAAATATATATATATATATTTGTCTGAGCAGCTCATTGATAAGATTCTGCTTTAAAAATTGTATAATTGAAGTGCTGGAAAATGGCGCCCAACGTAAGAGCAAATAAAAAATTGAGTTTTATCACAAAAAATGTTTCTTTGTAGTTTTTGCTCTATAATAAAATCTCATAATAAACCAAAAATCGATTAAGACCCTGAAAATGCAGTTTCCTAGTTAAAATGATGCTTCTTTCATCATTCTTTCCTCCATCAAACATTTAATGAACTAAGGAAGTTTTCTTTATAACCATAACTCATCTGTAAATCTCGAGAATCTGTGAAGCGTTAATTTGCAATTTCCTTTAACTGATTCCGAGACAAGTAAATATATAACGAAACCTAAGATTAACATGAAATGAACGCCTTAAATCAACACATGTGTTTGTGTTTTCTCCCCACATAATTTTGTTTTTCAACATATTTTTTTTAATGCAAAAAAATATGTTTCTCCGTTTTTTCCATTCAAAGTTATACACGTCTCATTTTTATGGCTTTTTAAATGCCGCCATACATGTTGCATATTACCGCTATAATGTTGTCATGTTCAAAAACTTTTTGCTTTTGGTGGGTCTTTTGATGATTTTTGTAGTTCGGCTACTTTGCCTAGTTTTATTTTTTTTTCTCTCTCTCTAAAGGAGTTTCCCCCTACAACAACGCACATAGCAACTTAACATGCTTTAGAGTCTGCCATTAAACGGAAATCACATATTTTCTTTAGTTGCTTGTTCACTAAACTTAAACGACTACAATAAAATGTTGAGATGCTGATGTTGTTACTGTTTGCATTGATGTTTGTTGGGGATGTGTGTGTGTGTGTTTTTTTGTTTTTTTGTTTTGTGGAGCACCAATATTTAACATGTACTTGTTTTCGATTACAAGGATCATTGAAGATGTAGGAGAAAATAGGTTTTTTCTGGTGGGGATTTTTTTTAATTTTATAAAAAAATGTTAATTTATCAAATATATAATTTTATAAAAATTATTATAAAAAAATTAGTTTATACAAATTTCAATTGAGAAAATATTTAAGTAAAAAAATTTTTAAAAAAAGTTTACAATTTTAAATACCCTACAATTGATTAAAAACCTCCTATTTATAAAAACATTAAAAATTTAGTTCTCTATGTTAGAAATTTTTAATAATAACTTTTAATTTTTAAAAAATTAGTTTATCGTTTTTTTTCTAGTTTATAAAATTTTTGATTTTTATAAATTATGGATTTATAAAAAAATTTAATTTTAAAATAAGTAAATTTAGAAAAATTCAATTTTTTAACAATATTAAAATATGTATAAAAATAGGCATTGAATACCCTACAATTTATTAAAAAAAATAAATTATAAAAAAAATAAAAATTTTCAATTTATAAAAAATTTTATTAAATTTTTAATAATAAAAAAAACAAATTTCTATTTCAGAAAAAAGTTTTTTTTACACATACTTTCCTTATTGCAAAGCAAAAAGAGATTTTTACAAAATGTATACAATTTATTGCCCATCTATCCTAAATCAAAATGCTAACAAAAATATTTAGCCATTATTTGTCAACTAATCGCCATAAGCTCAATAAACATATTTTGTAAATAAGTTATACGAAAAAAAATCTATTACAAATGCAAACGCAACAAAAAAAAAAACTCCCTCCATAATGTCCACCAAAATAATATTTGTGTCCAATGGGAACCCGTAAACGACATTTGAAATTGGCCATATTATCATCATCTGCTGCCTTTGCATTGCTACCCAAAATCTGCAAGACAAGATATTTAAAATAACACCAACGCATAACAACAATTGCTGTGTTTTTATTGTTGTTGCTACGGTTGCTCATGCGCATACAAAGGCTCTACGCATCATATGCATATAGTCGGCAGCAGGCATAATAAAACATGTCACATGTGTGTGAGGTGTGTGTGTATTTTTTTCTTCTTCTTCTGAATAAAATGCTAACAAAAGCAAATCGGCTTACAGACAAACTCGCAGACTATACATAAATATGACAACAAAATGACAAAACATATAAAAAGCGATTTGCTAAAGGAATTGACAATTTTTTTCATTTCTCCCCCACCCCTACCCTCTCCAAAAAATAATACACCATAAACCCACAACAGCAACAACAACACCGAAAATAAAAAAAGAAATTTTCAAACTCAAGCCGATATTTTATGGGCACATTACCCCCACAATATGCAAATGCGTAAAAGAGTCTCACAGCCATTTGCTTAATATCCTACACAACGATCCTCGGCAGGCGAGTGAGTAAGCTTGCCAGGAAAAAAGCATATACGATCATGTTTGTAAATGTCACTATTTAATGAAATTTTAGCCATTTGTGTAATGAAATCGGCACCGAAAAAATCGAATAATAATGGGTGTCATCACCTTTTTTCCTATAAAATACGAAATTAATACAGGAGACCTCAAAACACCAGCCATCATACGATGGAATATTTGTATTAAAATTGGAAAATATTGGGATTTGGATGTGAGATGATGTTGCATTGAAAGAGTAGTGGTTGTTTAATTGATTTTGAAAAGTGTTTATTTAAGCGTGTATGTACACTCAAAAATTTTTCGAGTGTAGCCTTGTTGATATGCAAGAAAATCATTGCAAATTTTCCTTATGAAGTTAAGAACTTTGAGTATATTTTCCATTAAACTTTTTTTGATACAATATCCTCTGCCTTCCCCGCAATGTATACATTAAGGACCTTGGGTCCCATAACCTCAATATTGGCCAGAGTTTTGAGGCACAGGAACGCGAAAGTTTACAGTATTTTTTATAAAAAAAATTGGCCTAAAACCCAACTCAATAATCGTAATTTCCATACGAATTGGTTGCGTTTTTCTGAGGTGTAAGCAACCGATCTTATGTGTTATGGATTTCATTCCCACATGGTGGAAAATAAAGCGAAACGATTGTGGGCTCTTTTAATTTGAATGGAAAATTGCAAAGAAAAAAATAGAGAGCATTTAGGAACAACTTATATAAAATATACATATATATATATATCATTTCTCTAAGGCATCTCCTCCGATTTTTTAACAATAAAATCCATCCTATATAAACAAAAATTTACTTGAAACTCCTTTTCTATAGAAAAGAAGAAAATTTCTAATTCACAGGGTGTTTCACATTTAATTGCATCTATTCTCATGTTCGACATCTGTTTTCCACATTTTTCCTTTTTTTTTAATTTCTCGTAACAACAAAAACTACAAATATTTTCACACACTCTCCATGCCAACAACAGAAATAGAAAAATGCTACCCAGTACAGATGTCAAAAATTTACAAGTTATAATAATTGGTAACATTTAGAAAACGACAAATGATCGTTTAACACATGGTGACCATAGGCACAAGTGTTTCAGTGGGAACAGCAGGCTATTGAAACAGTGGTTCGGTTATAATGAACAAAAAAAAAAAAAAAAAAAATTAAAAAATAAATGGCGCCCAACAAGGAGTCACACATTACCAGAGAAAATATCTTTGAGAAATATTCCGACGAATTAAGTATTGATTTTTGGAAAAAATGGCAAAGTGGCGCCCAACGAGGAAAATTGAAACAGCTAGCTATTGGAACAGTGGTTCGGTTGCAATAAACAAAAAAAATATATATATATATACTAAAAATAAATGGCGCCCAACAAGGAGTCACACATTAGCAGAGAAAATATCTTTGAGAAATTTTCCGACGAATTAAGTATTGATTTTGGGGAAAAAAATGGCAAAGTGGCGCCCAACGAGGAAAATTGCTCTTGGAAAATTATCTATAATTCGGTTGATATTTGTTTAAGGCAAAATAATTGCGCCCAACAAGGGACCATTTTACGAAGTGAAAATATTTCTCTGAAATAATTCAAAGAAACTGTCGCCCAACGTAAATGTTTCCTTGAGACAAAAAATTAAAGTCTAATTATGAAGTTAAAGTTTAATTTTTTTGTTTGCAATGTAAAGTAAAATGAAATTACTTTTTTTTCTAAATAAAAATAGAAAAAGAAAAAAAAAATTCAACCCAATATTACCGCTATTGTTTTTTTTTTTGACTTTTTTCTGATGACGCCCAATATAAGGTCCAAATATAATTGATGGAGTTTTTTCAGAAGTGAGTTAAAAAGTAATAATTATTTCGGAAAGAAATCATAACAAAATTGGCGCCCAATATGGGCGCCAATCGCGATACGATTATTTTACGATTACCAACAAATAACTAACACAACACTAAAGCTATTTCTCTTTTATCGATGGCGCCCAACATGAGACCCAAATATCAATAATTGAGAAGAAAACATAGCATATATTGGCGCCCAATTTGGGATAAGAACATAATGCACTGAAATTTGTTAAAATTATGTTGGTAATGGCGCCCAACGTTTTTATTTTTCTTGAAACCACTGTCGCGTAATGTTTATGGTGGCATGTAAAACATATACCAAAAAAAAAAAAAAAAAAATAGCTGAAAAACACATGTTGTGTGCAATGAATTGAAGGAATTTTCTTCCATGCTGCACACTAAATGACAGAGCATAAATTCCAACTCCTTTTTTTCTTCAATAATGACATGAAATTTTGAAAGAAAAAGAAATAAAAACTAGCAGAAATATTTCTAACATATGGGAATTCTAAGCAGTTGCAGTCGCATTGGAATAAATAAAGGCCAGCAGGAAAACAAATTAAAAATTTTGGAATGAAATATCATATCTTAGTAAAAATAAAAAAAAGTGTTATCAGTAAAAAGAAAATTTCTTTAGGAAGTAAGGTGGTTGTATTTATAGAGTAAAACACAAGTTGGTGTATACTGGCGCTCAACAAAGTGAAACAAAATCAATTAGTAAGGCTGTGATAGAAGTGTCTTATGAAAGGGATAGGAAATATATTTCGCATTTTTTTCATAATAATTATTATTATATATTATATTTATAATAATCAAATGATAAATTTATTAAATTGTTAACGATGGCGTCCAACGAGGGGCCACATGATAAATGTTAAAATCTTGCTCAAGCAAGAAATTGAAGAAAGGGGCCACAATATAATTTCGTTCGAGATTTATTCAAAAACAACAAAGTGCCACATAACACTTGATTGAGACTTGATCATGAATTAATCTAAAGATGATTAGAAGTTATCTCACGAATTTGTAAGGAATTGATAATACCTATGAGCGAACGTTGGCGCCCAACAAGGGGCCATGATATAATTTTATTTAAGATTTTGCAAAATTTAATATCATTTTAAATAAATCATTGGAACGTTTGCTAAAAATTAATAATTATTTATAAATGAAAATTATAGAGGATCTAAAACTGGTTAATTGGTGTCCAATGAAGGCCTACTCTGTAATTGATTTTAATACTGGTAGAGAAGTATAGTTTTTAGAGAAATGAACTATACTTTTGTAAAAATATTCTCGTTGGCGCCCAACAAGGGGTCATAATATAATTGTTCAAAAATCATTCAGCACATTTTAAACGGAACGTCTTAATTATTATTATTATTATTTATATATATATATATATATATATTTTTTTTTTGAAAAAGTTATTAATAATAAAACAGATAATTATGATCGGCTTGATTGGCGCCCAACGAATGGCCATAATGAAATTAACGGAAACTTGCTCAGAAGTTAGTTAAAAACGAAAGAGAATACGTATTTGTGCAAATTTTAGAGAAACATATGATACTTTTTTTCAAGGTATTCTGAATGGCGCCCAACAAGGGGCCAAAATCTAATTGTTAGAAATGATTCCAGAAATTTTGAAATAAAACAAATAATACACCTTTTTCTTGTGCATTTTTTTTTTAATTGTGGAAAAATATGTGTAACTTCTCTAACTAGAATATAATGGCGCCCAACCAGGGGCCCGAACATAATTACAGGATAACAAGTAAATTAATAACTAGAAGATTTTCTGTTCGATTTTTCTAATTAGATTTCTTGAAAACTGGAAAATATTGAATTAAAAATAATAAAAAAAATTATCTATTGACCACTTACCTTAACCCGTTCCAAATATTCTTGCAGTACAAAATATGGATCGTCATCGTCGTCAATATCCAATGGCAAATTGCTTAAATTAAATGGCAAATCCAAATTGGCCAATGCTTCTAATTTACTGCGACAATTTGAGGCCGATTCAGCCAATTGTTCGGTGGTAGCGGCTAACGACGACGACGACGAGGGGCTGTTATCGCCATTTGTGACATTTGCGAATAAAGTGGTGGAGCCGGCTTGGTCCTCCTCGAAAGATTCGTTAGGATTATCAACTGTCATGGTTGGTGGATTTGTCGATGAGGTTGTTGCATTAACGCTTCCGTATTGCTTAAGACTACAACGTGGAATGGTAGCTGAGGTGGCGGTTGCATTACCACCAGCTGTACTCGATGTTCTCAGTTGTACGGAGGATGATAAGGCACTTGAGTTGTTTGCGGACATTGATGTTGTGTGGTTAGTTTTGTCAACATTAACGCCGTCCACATTTTTAACTTCAATTTCTTGTTCCAGGGTTTTTGTTTTGTTGTTGCTGTTGGCAGATGTTGCATCAACTTCATCCGCTGCCAGGGAGGACTTTCTAGTTCTAAATATTGAAGGCGTCGTCACCGTTGTCGTTGTTGTTGTTGCGGTGACTGGCGGTGTTGCTGTTGAAGTTGATTTTTGACATGTGTTATTGGTGCCGCCATTGATAAGCATTGATTGCTCATGTGGTTGTTGTTGTTGCTGTCTTTGCTGCGGATATGTCATGTTTGTTGCCTGCTGTTGTTGTTGTGATGTTGATCTCATCATTGGTTTATTGCACTGATTCTTGATGGAAGTTCTATTAATAATATTGTCATGTTGTTTTTGCATTTGTTCTGAAAAAAAGAAAGGACATGAGAAGAGCAAATTAAGAAAAAGAGACAAAATGGTCAGATCTTAAAAATATTTAAAAAAGAACAACAATTTCTATGTTAGCATTTACTCCTGGTTGAAATTTTGTCGAAAAGATCTAGATGGCGCCCAACAAGGGGTCACAACATAATACAAGGAAACAAGTTCCAAAATTACTGAAAAAGGAAAAAATCCAAGAAACAAGTTTTCGTGTAGTTGTCTCAATGGCGCCCAACAAGGGGCCTTACTGGCTGAAATTGTTCAGAAATGATTTAAAATATCAGGAAAGAAAATAATTCTAGTTTTGTGATGTAGTTATCAATCTTCCCGCCATCATCTTGGTACCTTTTTGTTGTTGTTACAAAATGTTGAACAATATATTCAAATATTTCTAATAAACTTGTCAGTTCATAATTTTCAAAATATATATTTTTTCTATATGTTTGATTTTCCAAAAAAAAGAAAAAAAATAATAAAAAAAAATAATAATAATTTATTGTCACGTTCCTCTACCTTAAACACCACCACCAAGTGGCTGTGGCATTCATGTTGTCACAGGCTCAAACAATTGTTGCAATTACCATGGCAATTGTTGTAGTCTGCAGCATTATGTCGCCTAGCCTAGCCTTTGCCTTGGCGTGGTGCATTTTTTCTTAATCCAATATCTATTTTTTGCTTTTATTCGACTCTATTGTGAAGTCTTTACGATGCTGTTACATTTGCATCTAAATATGTTTATGAATGTCTAGCTAAATGATTGTTTATTTGTTTGTAAATACTTTTGTTGTTGTTGTTTTGAAATATTTTGCAAATTTACAATGTCTTGCGATGCCCGGTTGCATTTTTGGCAACATGGATTTTGAGGTACTTTGACAAGGGTAACAACTCAATAGGAAAATGAAAAATACTTAGGAAATATATTAAAAAAAAGATATCTAAAAAATTTTTTTATTTAAAAATAAAAAAGAATTTTACAATATAAAGGTTGAGACAAAATGACGCCCAACAAGGGGCTCTGAAGGTATTTGGCTAAGACTGTTCAAAAAAGTCTGAAAATTGCAAAAGAAAAAAAATCAAATTGTGTAGAAATTGTTTGACAATCTTGTAATGTTGTTCTCGTTGGCGCCCATCAAGGGTCCGCAATTTAATTTGCTGAGACTAAGACAGAAATTAAAACAGACTGTTCACAAAAGTCTGAAAATAACAAAAGAAAAAAGCCAATTGTGTAGAAAAGTTTTGACAATTTTGTAAAGTTTTTCTCGTTGGCGCCCAACATGGGTCCGCAATATAATTTGCTGAGACTAAAAAAGAAATTAAAACGGTGATCAACATTATTGATTGGGATCTAAATCGAGAGACAAGCCTGGCAATTTCTCAAGAAAGATATGATAAATTTTTGTTGTTTTTTTTCGGTTGGCGCCCAATAAGAGGCCACACCATAAGTTACTGAGACTATGGATCGAAACAATGGGTATGTGAAAATATCTGATACTTTTCTGGTGCTAAATATACTTTCATTTTAATAATGTTTATAGTTGGCGGCCAACAAGGGGCCACAAAAAAATTCCGAGGCTGAAGACTGTGTCAGAAATTTAAAAGGAGTCGTAATTAATTAATGGAAACATTGTCAAAAGGCAAGAACACCGATCTAATCAATGTTCCAGAAAAGTGTTATATTTTTTGAAGTTTTCCTTTGGCGTGGCGCCAAACAAGGAGCCACAATATAAGTTAATAAAACCGGGTCGACATTTGAAATGTGTTCCAATCTTATTGAGAAGAGAAAAGAGAATATTTTTGCATTTTTTTTAAGAATCATATACAGTTTTTATATATTGGGTCTCAATGGCGCCCAAAAAGGGGTTCCAAACCAAATTGAATGAGTTATGCTCAGCAGTGGCTGCTTCACATAGAAAAAGGATATAATTATGACCATAATTTTGTGGATTCTTTTTTCGGCAGCATCGAAAACTAATTTAATTTATTTGTCTGAAGTGATTTAAAATGAAAATGGCGCCCAACAAGGCTTCTGAACATTATTGACTTAAAATGTTAATGAGTAAATTTACAACTGACAAAGTTTTTCAGAAGATTATAAACTTAAAATCTTATGAAAATGGCACCCAGTGTTGAAATGAGAAAGAAAAATAAAAGAATTTAACATCGAAGAACTTCTGTCCAAAAATTCAAAAATATTTTATATCAAACTCTGATTTGGTGTTTGTGATGCTTGTTCTTTCAAAATTCTTCAAATTTTTGTACTTCTTTTTGTCAAAAAATTGTACCGCCCATAAGTATTCAATATTCATTATCATTTTTTTCTTTTTGTTGTTCTTGAAAAATTTGTAGTTGCACAAAAATTAAGACCTCAATTGTTGACACTTGGAGATTGCTATCAGTTTGACAATCGGTTGCCTATGGCTGCCGATAGAAAACAAAAAATAGAATAGAAAACAAAAAAAACTTGTTGCATGCTACAGAACAGAACCATAAATCATTGTCAAACTAAAGTGTCAGAAAAATTAACGAAAAAAAAGAAAAATACTCAAATTCCAATCAAATCAATTTACAATACAATATTAACAGCTGTCAAATTGATCGGGCATTAAAAAAATAACAACAACAAAAAACGTCAATAATAATAATGGCTGGTTTTTCTTCAAATAGAAAATATGTAAGAAATCAAAAATATGTTTTATATGTATGTTGCATATTGTTAGGCGAGAGGAACATCACGATGTCATATGATTTCGCATGTCAGAAACAAAGTTAAAATAATGATTTCAATAAATTGATAAAATAACTCGATAAATACATTTTTTTTCATGTGAGGTGCACACTTTTAGGCGAAAAACTTCTGAATATTAATTATTAAATTTTATTATTTTTAATATTAATATTTAATTATTAATTTAATTTATTATTAATATTTAAAAATATATATTGTGTTCGAAATATTCTCAGCGACGGACAGCGGCCAATAATTCAAATTTTCTGAAAATAAATAATAAAAATCGTTCATGCGCGGTGCATACTTTTAGGAGCAAACACCATAAGTATATTATTTAATATTTAGTAAAATGTACATTATTTTTAAGTTCGTAATATATTTCCTCAAATAACGATAGAGACTAATTGTTCTACCTTGTGGAAAATATAGGAAACCTAGAATGTCTTTCAACAAAAAATACAAAAGAATTTTGAGCAGAAGCAGAAAACGCACCTATTATTAGATATTTTTCTTTTGTATGAAACTAAATAATAATTGAATTGCAACAACAACACCAACAACAATTTATGAACTCTATAAAATTTGCGCACAATTTAGACAGAATCTTTGCTATATGAAAAAAAAAACAAATAACTTCCATTGCATAGAAGTCAAAGTACTAACGTGATTTTGAAAACCCCAAACACATTGCATTAGAGAAAGAAAACCAAAATCATAAAACAATTAATCATTATTAAATGTTTGTGTAGATATATAACGCTATATATCATAATTGTTATTGCCTCACAATAACAATGATATTGAGTTTTTTTAAAGAAAAGAATACAGTATCTTTTCATCCTACCATATGCTGGCTGATCATGCAGAGAAATACTACAATGTTTGATAAAAAAGAATAATATCAATCACAATTTGAATACACGTGAGTGATCAAGCTGGCGAACGAACACACCCTAAATTCGTGTATATCAATCTGAGGTTATAAAGTTCAAAACAAATAAAATCAATCCATTGTAGTGGCTAAGAGGCAAAATAACCTATCGTCACCAATAACTTTGACATTTTCTCAAGACCAGACCGAACAAGACCATTCCGATAGACCTAAAGACCGATGGAAATATTTAATTGGGAGGTGCTTTGTAAAGTACAAAGAGCAAGTTCGAAAAGTTAAAAAGGGTAGGATGTTAATTAACAAAAATGTATTTAATAACAGACACAATAATTTAAACTTCCTCATCAATATTGGCAAGTTTTAAATTATAATGTAAAGTATGGTGCATAGTTTTAGGCGGCAGATTTTCAAGATCTGGTACTTAGTTTTTATAAAGTGTGGAAATTTACTTTACAAAGAGGTATTTAAATATAGAAAAATCATTATACATTTCCCATCCATGATGACCGGTTTTATTTATTATAAGGTTAAGTGTGGTGCATAGTTTTAGGCGAAAGATTCACAAGAATTTGATTTTAATTTTAATAATGTGGTAAAATAAACGCCTACTTAATTTGATTCGCAAAATATGTACAAAGTGTGTTTGACATTCGTAGGGACTAAAAGAAGGGAAGCTAGGAACGCTTACGTTTGTGGAAACATATTTTGTTCAGAGAAATCCTGTCATATTCAGAAATAAATCTATAGGTCTATAGGCCATATGCGTTTAGTTCAACTTAATTGATTCCCAAGGATTCAAATGTTTTCTGCAATTTTTTCATAAGCACACATAAAATATATATTTCAGAATATTTGAAGTTTATTGCATACTTTTAGGAGAACAGTAAATGTGAGTTGGCTTAAATTATTTTTAATTAACAATATTATTATTAAGAATAAATATAGTCTAATAATTTATTAAAAACAAGGCTGAACAAATTTCCATCACTACACCCAAGTTAAAATTCTTAAAAAGTGTGGTGCATATTTTTAGGCGGCAATTTCATGTGGTTCACTGTCAATGGTATTTAAACATATGTTGACTTTATAGAAGCATTCAATATTTTCGTTAACTTTCGCATGCGAATCGGGAAACTTACGCTAAATAAATTTACCTCAGAAATCTGGAAAATAACATCTTCAGGATTCAGATCAAAATTTTTTTATGAATTATTCTTTGCAAAAGATAACATCTGGTTCTAGGAATGATTAGTTGCTTTCGAAAATATCGTTTCAACTCAGGACATTTTTTTGCTACGAAAAAGTTCGTACAAGTTTTTGCAATAGAAATAATTATTAGGCACCAGGACTGAATTTTCCTAGAGAACAGACCATGCATACTTTTAGGCTATAATTTGAATGTATATTCCTAAATATTCAAAGTTTAATTTAAACTTCCCAGGTGAATGGAGACTCTGTTGCAAAAATAAACCTTAGAAAAATACTTGGACCCAGAACACATTTTATAAGACAAATTTATCTGCCATATATATTCTAGACAACAGGACTGATTGCTTCTGATGAAGAAAAGTCATCGAGCCTCAAAAACAAATTTGTTTCCTTTAGAAAAATTGCAAAATACTAGGAATATTCTTTTTCTCAATAGAAAAAACTCTGTGGAAAAATATGACTTATTAAAAATAAGGATGCATAGTGTGCTGCATACTTTTAGGCTGTAATTTCATATGATCTCCTTTGGAATTACAAAATAGAATTTAATGTATTTGAAATATTGTCTTAAATGGAAATAATTGCATCAAAAAGTTGAAAAGATAACCAGGCCTATGTACTCAATCCTCAGGACAGATTTCGTATAATAGAGAGAACTTTGTAAGATACTGGTGTCGATTTTGTCACTACATAAAAAATACGTCACAACACAAGACTGCTTTCTTGTCATAGAAAAAATCATCGTCTGACCTTGGGACACATTTTTTGCTATAGGAAATAATAAGACAAAGTGTGCAGCAGGACCCAGGACTCATTTCATGCTATAGAACAGCATCAGACAAACATTTGTACATTTCTTCTCCATGGGAGTAATTTATATATGAACATGCGATCAAGAGAGGCTCACTGTCTGTCCCGATATAAAAAATAATTTGTAAGGCACAAAGTCTGATATTTGGTACAGAAAAAAATTGTTACGCCACATTCTTTTTTTCTAGGGAAAAAAAACATCGGGCGCCAGGACTGATTTTTGCAGTAGAAAATTAATATTAAATATATCGGAATTAATATAATAAGACAAAGTGTGCTGCATATTTTCAGGCAACTATTTCATATGATTTATTTTGAAATAAAATAGATATCGATGGTTAAAAAAAATGCTTTGATTTATTTTTTTTTATTTTCTTAGTACATCTCCAAAATGTTGCTTAACATTTTGCAGGTGAATCTGGTGAAGCGTTTCTACCATTTAATTTATTACAATGTCAAAATAAGTGACTTCAAAATTACATCTGAGAAAGTTAATAAAATATATGTCGCTTGCTCAATAAGAGGACGAAAAAACAGCTCATAAATACTTTCATTGATATGATCATATCATGTGAAATAAAGTAGTTGCCTTGCAACATTCATTCATTGAAATAAACTCCAAGCCGTCGTATACAAACATCGTTGATGAATGGACCTCCCAAGATTTAGAAGCCAGTCAGCCAGCCAACCAGCCATATTCATTGGAATCAACAATAACAACAAAAATTCACTGAACTGCTGATGACGATGATTGTGATTGGGATTTCATGAAAGAAAAATAATAACATCTTTTTAAAGACGTTTGCAAGAAAACCAATTGTTCACACCACACAGTGGATGGATGGGTAGGAAGGCAGGCTGGAAGACGAGCATCCTTGTCAATGAATCTGTTTATTGTTTTTTTATAAAAAAATAATACTTTTTTCTTTGTATTGGGGATCATTATAACTGACCACATACAGTTTTTTTTCCGATTTTGTGACTTTGAATTATCCGCTTATTGGCATAGAGTTTTTGGTTCGTTGGTGGTAGTTGTGGTGGTGTTGTTGCTGCAACAAAATTTCAGTTGGCCCCTTTTTTATTGTTGGAATGCTGGTGATTTACGATCTCAACATTGAAATTGTGTAACAAAAAAAAAAAAAAAAAAAAAAACATACATATATGTTATATACAAATGTGTGTTTGTTTATATCCTATCATATGGACTGCATGTGGGAGTATCCATCAAAAATACGGAAATCAACATAATTACCTTAATTTCCTAAGAAATTTCACATACAAAATATCTCGGTGACGGTCTTTATGGAATGACCCATATGTTACAATTTGTTTACCTTTCAGATTGTTGTTGTTTTCTCAGTTTGTTATGCTTTAGTTTGTGTATGCGATATTTTTCTGTTTCTTGGTAGGAATTTCTTTATCATTTGATCCCCATCGACCGCACGCATGAGCAATAAAACTTTTATGCACACACACTCACACAATAATGGTGTTAACGGTGAGAAAATTCGTTCGCATACAGTAGGAATCAAAAGTGTCAGCTTTAGAAAATAATAATAATAATAATAATAGACCTTCAACTTAAGTTCTCAGTCGGCTCAAGTATAAGTCAGAATAGTCAAGTACAGCCTTTCTATATTTTTCAGTTTACATACCCACTTTCGACACCCACTGTATGTACGGACAGAATTTTCATTTATACATTTTAATTTGTATTCGAATCGATAATTTATTCCATTTCATGTTGTTAGTGTAGTTGTGGTGTTACGTTGTTCTGGCGTTGCTTATTTCTAGTCCCCATTCTTCCATTCAGCCAACCCTCCATGGCCATTGCATTCAATGTTTTGGTTTGTTTGGTTGCGGATTATAGGTCAGTGTGACCTTTTTTCTTGGACGTCGATTTCGTAAGGCTTAGTGCGGACATATAATGCAAATAAATCATTTTGAATTGGTCATAAAAAAGGGGGAAGAGAATAAAGAAGAAAAAACAAAAAATCGCCGGATTCAAAAATAATTATTTCTACAGAAAAACAAAATTTTTTCCAGAACTCATGACTACAGAAAAATTTATTTCAAACATTTGTGAGACCCTGGATCTATTTTTTCAACATAAAAAATGATTTAGGAATTTTTTCTATAGAAAAAAATTCTTCAGACCTCAGGTCCAAGTTTTTTCTATAGAAAAAATTCTTCAGACCTCAGGTCCAAGTTTTTTCTATAGAAAAAAATTCGGCAGACCGCAGGTCCAAGATTTTTCTATAGAAAAAAATTCGGCAGACATAAGGTCCATGTTTTTTCTATAGAAAAAATTCGTCAGACCTCAGGTCCATGTTTTTTCTATAGAAAAAAAATCGGCAGACCGCAGGTCCAAGATTTTTCTATAGAAAAAAATTCGGCAGACCGCAGGTCCAAGATTTTTCTATAGAAAAAAAAAATCGTCAGACCTCAGGTCTAAGTTTTTTTCTATAGAAAAAAATTCGTCAGACCTCAGGTCCAAGTTTTTTTCTATAGAAAAAAATTCGTCAGACCGCAGGTCTAAGTTTTTTCTATAGAAAAAAATTCATCAGAACTCAGGTCCAAGTTTTTTCTATAGAAAACAATTCGTCAGACCCGGATCAGATTTTGTTTATATAAAAAAATCTCCAGGCTCTTAGCCTTTGTTTTCTATTGTCATGCCTATACCCAGTCATTCCATAGTTTGTTTGTGGGTGTTATGTGACCACAGAAAACAATATCCTGACAAAATCTTTACCACTATCTTCAGTTTCATATCAGGCGTACAACAAACGCACACACACACACGATTCATCTTTGAACAAAACATTACTAATTGAGGACTACCACAACATGCTGTACAGTGACTTAGGAGGTGGATGGAGGAACACAGAGCTCCTTGGCCAGCAAAAAACAACAACAACAAAATGTTGGTCAAATGCCAAAAAACAACAGCGACACAAAAATTGCATATCGTTGTAGCTGAACAATGACCAAACTGGGGAACAACTTTGCCGACAGTTTTCATGAGAACGACAACAGCAACAACAAAAAAAACCTGACAACAACATTGTAATGTAATTTAGAAAAGATTAAGATTAATTTTTAAACGCCTCTAAAGGTTAAAATAGGTGTATAACAAATACCAGCTGCCACCACCACCATCACCAACCACTACATAGACCGACCGACCATGTGGACCATTTTGGCTTTTGCCAAATTTTTTTTCAAAACCCCCACACACCACACCAGATTGCGGCACTTGCTGGCCATATAAAAAAGATGAAAAAAAAAACAATGGCCAAAAGCTATAGAAAATCAGTAAGCTAACGATTAGAATGGCTAATAGCTGATGAAGAGAGCCAGTAAGGAGGGGAGAGGAGAGGAGTGCGAATGAGGTAAGCCTACAAAGAAAGCTTGATTGTAGTATAAAAAAGTAGAAGAAAAAAACACAAGACAACATAATGATCATGACGCGACATAATGTCTGATACAACTCTTACAACATCCCAACCAATGAGCGGTTTATAACACACACACATACGAACATAAAAAAACATGATAAGACACAAAAAACAAAAACGCACCTTACTAGTTCACAAACAATGTTCTATGGCAGGCATTCATGCAGGAATAGTTGAAGAACATGAAAATCCTGACTGTCCTACTATGCCAGCCATACAACACGCATGACCACTTCCCTCCGACCATGTCATGGCACACCATTGTTGTGGTTTGTGTGTGTCTGAAGGGGGTATGAGATCTTGTTATTTTACAATTAAAGTGCTGGTTCTGGTTCTGGGCGGTTCCAGATGCTTTAAGGGCACATAATATGGAACAACTTCTAAACACTTTTTTCCTTGATGCCGCTCATAATTAAAAACCCAGAGCCTACATAGAGCCTGTCTAGAATTTTTAAGTAGAGCATCTTTGTCAGAAAATCTGATTTGTTGTCTTCTTCTTAGGACTTAAAGGGAAATACGAGGGCTCAGTAAGCACAAAAATAATTAGAATAATGGGCTTTTTCAGTAGAGAATTCTTAAGGCCCCAGAATAAAATTTGACAGGCCCTTGGACTGATTTTTTCCTATAGAAAAAAATCATCAGGCCCCTGAATTAATTTTTTCATATAGGAAAAAATTCATCAGGCCCCTGGCCTAATTTTTTAAAAAAAATCGTCAAGATCTATAGAAAAAATTCGTCAGGTCCTTGGACTCATTTTTTTTTGCTATAGAAAAAAATTCATCAGGCCCCTGGTGTCATTTTTTTGCTGTAGGAAGATTTTGCCTGGGATTTTTTTTCTGTAGAAAGAATTTCTGAAAATTCTCCAACCCCCCTCCTAACGCATCTGCATATTCATGACAATGCGTAGCCTATTTTTTCCATAGTCATCCACATCATCATCACAATAATTGTTATTATTACCATTAACATTGATGCCGGGTAATGATGCCCTTCGGCCAAATACGCTCCAGAGATAGGTGACAGGCAACAAAGAACGATGATCAGCAGAAAAAAAAGTGTTACACAATTTTGACATTTTGTTTTGTTGTTTGGTCTCCCCTCTTTTTCTCCCTCCCTTTTACTCGTTCACTATGAAAACGCATAACCTCACCCAATAAACTGTCATCTAAGTTTATGGTCACCCATAACAAGGGAATACAAGTTTTCGAAGTTTGTACCGCCACACCTTTGTTGTTGCAGGGAGCACAAAAAAAGTGCAAGAATTTTGTAATATATGTATGTATGTTGTACATTTATAAGTGATATTTAATATCATAGCGATATATATAAAAAAAAATCTGCAGAAAAAATCGTAAGGCCCCTGAGACTTTTTTTCAATAGAAAAATTTCTCCTCAGGTCTGAAATTTTTTCCACAAATTTGAGAAATTTTTTATCTGTAGAAAAAAATCAGTTCAGTGGCCTGAAGAATTTTTTTCTGTAGAAAAAAATCTGTCCAGGGGCTTGGCAATTTTTTCTATAGAACAAAATCAGTCCAGGGCCTGAAGATTTTTTTCTATAGAAAAAAATCAGTACAGAGTATTGAAGACACTTTTTCTACAGAAAAAAATCAGTCCAGGGTCCTGAAGAATTTTTTTCTTAGAAAAAAATCAGTACAGCCTGAAAATATTTTTTTATAGAATAAAATCAGTCCAGGGGCCTGAAGAATTTTTTTTTCTACAGAAAAAAATCAGCCTAGGGGCCTGACGAAAAAAATTCTCCTCAGGTCTGACATTTTTTCCACAAATTTGAGAAATTTTTTATCAGTAGAAAAAAAATCAGTCCAGTGGCCTGAAGAATTTTTTTCTGTACAAAAAAATCTGTCCAGGGGCTTGGCGATTTTTTTCTATAGAACAAAATCAGTCCAGGGGCCTGAAAATTTTTTTCTATAGAAAAAAATCAGTCCAGGGTCCTGAAGAATTTTTTTTCTACAGAAAAAAATCAGTCTAGGGGCCTGAAGATTTTTTTTTCTATAGAAAAAATCAGTCCAGGGGCCTGGCAACCGGAACAGATATTTTCAAAAAAAGGATATACATAAGAACAGATTTGTTTTTAGGGATTTTTTCGTTCTATAGAAAATAATCGTTATGTAAGTGGGACTGATTTTTTATATAGACAAAAAAATCTAAGGTACTTTAGACTGATTTTTATTATATAGAAAAAATCATCAGACCAATGAGACTGATTTTTTGTATCACTGGCAATATTTGTTGTATAGAAAATAAATCCTCAGGCGTATGGGATTGATGTTTTTTCTCTATGGAAAAAAATTGTCAGACCTGTGGGATGGTGTTTTTCCAGAAAAGACTAAGAACTGATCTTGGAACTGATTTTTTATAGACAAAGAAATCGTCAGGACCCTTTTCCTTAGAAGCTAAAATCGTTAGGCCCTTGGAATGTTTTTTTCCTTAGAAAAATTCCCCAAAAACCCAGTCAAAATTTTCTGCCCTTCCCCAGTTAATCCTAACCTACTTTCCTGCAACAATGTGGACTTTTTTCTTAAGCCCTGTTGATTTTCTTTGGAAAACTGACTATTTTTTAATAGAAACAAATCGCCAGTCTTCAGAACTGATTTTTTTTTTCTATAAACAAAAATTCCTGCCAAATAAAAAAAATCATCCATACTCAGCTGACTTTTTTGAATTTTCTAAAAGTATGCAACACACCATACTCCTAGCCACCAAACACTACCCAAATAAATATAATAGATAGATAAAATGAGGATCAAAAGGCCTTTTTTATTCTATTTTTCTATCATTTTCTTTAGAAACTAAAATCTTTAGGACCTTTCGAATGTTTTTTCTATAGAAAAAATCGCCAAAAACCACGTCGAAGTTTTTTTTTCTATGGGAAAAAATATTTTTACTTTTCAATTTTCTGCCCTTCCCCAATTAAACCTAACCTAGTTTACTGCAACAATGTTGAATTCTGAATTTCCGGAAATCTATTCTCCACTTCTCTAATGAATTTTTATTGTCAGCTTATTAATAATTCAATATGATTGCCAAAAGAATGTCAATTATTATTGTTGTATGATCATGTTGTAGAAAATTGTTTTGGCATTTAATTGATGTATGCATCAACAACAAAAAAAACCATTGCATGTGTGAAATGAAAAAAAAACCTTATGGGTTAGGTATTCCATGGTGTTGACTGCAATTGCATTGAGTGAGCGCTCACTCCTCGCCACTATCATCACGTAGTCAAGAAACGTATTTTTTTTACTTTGCCATTTTGAAGTATCTACGATGATGATGTGGATGACTGTTTGTAACGGAAATGATTGCCTTACATTAATTCAAAATGAATTATTTATAATATAGTCAAGACACACATGCATGCATTCAATACTAATAATAATAATAACAACAACAGACAGCCACAGAGACATATAGACAATAATATGATGATATTTTGACTTTTGCTTTGAGAAAATGCGGAAGACTCCAAAAAAAAAAAAAAAAAAAAAAAAAAAAAAAAAAAAACCAATGAACCAAAACCAAATGAAACCCAACTTTCAGTAACTCTATTTGAAACCTAATGTGAATGTTGTCGGTTGTTTGGTTGATGCGGTGGAATCAACAAGTCATATGTGTGGCACGACAATGACGATGACGACGACCAGCAACAACAGTACTACCAAACCCAAAACCTGGCTAATGTTAACTAACAGCAGCGGCGGCGTAATACACACCCAGAAAACCCCAAAAAAACATCAAAACAAACCCAGAAACCAACAACCAGAAAATCTGTATTATTTTCATATATATGGCAAACTATTTTTTTTCTCCGATTTTTTTTCCTTTGTTATATGCTTTACAATACATCCATTCAGTCAGCCAACCAACCTGGCTGTAGTTTTCCAGCAGTTTTGTTTTGGCAAAGTGGGCGTTAATCTTGCCATGATTTGTGGCATAATTTGGCTTTATTAAATACTGTATTTAGTCTTCACGGCTGTTTGTTGCCGCTGCTGCCTTGGCTGCCACCTATCCGATCCGATCTTGTCTCGCCTGATATGTGAGCTGTATGTTTTTGTTTTGTGAATGTTGCATAAACAATTGCATTGTAATTAAATTATAACACAATGCATGTTGTTGTTTGTCTTTGTAACAGCTGTCCGCACCCTCTGTCATTTCCTCACCTTTTTGTCTTTGGCAAAAATCGAATGACAACAAAATTTATTCATAGAAAATAAATTTAAATTTGAAATGAGGACTTTTTTCTATAGATAAAAATCAGTTCAGAGTCATGACGATTTTTTTCTATAGAAAAAAATCTGTTCACGGTCCTGACGAATTTTTTCTATAGAGAAAAATCTCCTGACGAATTTTTTCTATAGCAAAAAAAATCAATCCAGGGTCCTAATGAATTTTTTTCTATAGAAAAAATTAGTCGAGGGGTCCTGACAATTTTTTTTCTTTAGAAAAACACAGTCCAGAGGCCTGACGAATTTTTTTCTATAGAAAAAAATCAGTCCAGGTGCCTGATGAATTTTTTTCTATAGAAAAAATCAGTTCAGGGGCCTGAAAAATTTGTTTCTATAGAAAAAAATCAGTCCAGGTCCCTGATGATTTTTTCTATAGAAAAAATCAGTCCAGGTGCCTGATGAATTTTTTTCTATAAAAAAAATCAGTCCAGAGGCCTGATTTTTTTTCTGTAGAAAAAAATCAGTCCAGGCCTCTGAACTGATTTTTTCTATAGAAAAAAATAATCAGGCCCCTGGACTGATGCATTTTTTCTATCGAAAAAAAATCAGTCCAGGGGCCTGATAAATTTTTTCTATAGAAAAAAATCAGTCCAGGGGCCTGATGAATTTTTTTCTATAGAAAAAAAATCAGTCCAGGGGCCTGATGAAAAATCAGTTCAGAGGCCTGACGAATTTTTTTCTATAGAAAAAATCAGTCCAGACGCCTGATGAATTTTTTTCTGTAGAAAAAAATCAGTCCAGGGGCCTGATGAATTTTTTTTATAGAAAAAATCAGTCCAGGGGCCTGATGAATTTTTTCCTATAGGAAAAAAATCTGTCCAGGGGCCTGATGAATTTTTTTTCTATAGAAAAAAATCTAGAAAAATCAGTCCAGAGGCCTGACAATTATTTTTTCTATAGAAAAAAATTTCTAGAAAAATCAGTCCAGAGGCCTGACAAATTTTTTTTTCTATAGAAAACAATCAGTCCAGAGGCCTGACGAATTTTTTTCTATAGAAAAAAATCAGTCCAGAGGCATGACGAATTTTTTCTATAGAAAAAAAATCAGTCCAGAGGCCTGACGAATTTTTTCTATAGAAAAAAAATCAGTCCAGAAGCCTGACGAATTTTTTCTATAGAAAAAAAATCAGTCCAGGGGCCTCACGATTTTATTATAGAAAAAAAGAGAACTGATTTTTTCTATAGAAAAAAATTTCTGCCAAATTAAAAAATCATCCCTACTCAGCTGACTGCTTAATTGCCTAAAAGTATGCACCTTTCCATACTCCTACCCTCTAAACACTACCGCAATAAATAAATAGATAAAATGAGTACCAAAAGATTTTTTTAATTCTATTAATTAATTCTATTAATTCTATTTTTCTATAATAGAATTCAGTCATGGGGCCTTGGGTCAAAAAAAAAAAAATCAAAAAATGTTATAAGTAAATTATTATACATTGTATACACAAGTCGAAGGACCATTCCATTTAGAAAAAAACTGGACCATATTTTGTTATTTACTTTATGTTACGAAGTCATCGGAACATTTCGATACAAAATTGGCTTTATTCTAACTACGTATCAAATATACAAAGAACGTATTTCAGACTTTTCTCCATTTTCTCAATACAATTACATTCAAGCGGATTATTTGCATTGCCATCATCCTCGGCTAAAAAAGCCTATGTTTGCATATGTTCTGCAAATTCTGGCTGTAAGAGGAATGGAGTTAAAGAAATGTAGAAAAGTGTTACTTGTTGGCCATTTGATTGCTATTCTAGCTAGAATAAACAGAACTCTATCGCTGCGCAGCATGTTCTATTAAAGGTTCTACAAGTCCCAATATACATTCCAAATGCTGCTGCTTCGAAGAATAAGAATCCGACATGCCTTTTTTGTTAACCACTTCATTGTCATGTGATCAAGAAAAAGGGAGTTCTTTTTTTCTAGCTCACAAAGAAGTAATTTACATCTGGCAAAGAAAAAGCTTATTTGTTTGCCTGATGGAGGACGGCAAAGTTGATACCAGCGAATTGGACATCCAACCGATTTGCCTGACTGGCTGTCTGTTCGCAGCAAAAGGAGCCCTCCACTAAAGAGTTCTGCAAAGTATTGTGATTGCGTTTAATCACAACACAAATACAAATTGCATGTCATTAAAACTGATTAGAATTTATGGAATGCCTTGTGGAATGGTCAACGGCGAGGATGACGACGATGATCATGATGATGATGGGCCCAGACAATTGCCTTTAAATGAATTGTGATGGCCGTTGTTGATCGCCATTCGTATGGGCATTACAAATTGAAAATCCTCAAAAGGGATGGGCAGTTTTTTTTTCTTCTCTCATTCAAATGTTAATTGGAGTGTTGCAAGATCAACAAATGGTTTGGAAAAAAATTCTATAATTGAAAATTATTTGACATTTGAAAGAAATGTGACAATGTCACTTAGAAAAATAGTTTTATGAAAGGGATAAGAGGTTTAGAAGAAGAGAGTTGTATGGCAAAACTACGGGATATATTAAAAGCAATACTACCAGGGTTCAAAGAATAAAACTCAATTAAAGGAATATTCCAAATTGTAGATTTATATTTTTTGCCTAAAAGCATGCACCACACATTATCAGTTTATTTGCATACGCGAAATTCCTTTCACAGAATATATTTTTCTCAATCCCCATCAAGGAGTAAATTTTAAAAGAATAAAAGCAATTGATAAGTCATATTGGAAGTAAAGCTTTTAAAATCTGCCTAAAAGTATGCACCATATGCACTATTCATTTAAAGCTAAAATATCTCTATGGATAACGAAATAATGAAGCAATGGAGATTTTAAGGCGCCAAACAAGGCGTGGATTTTTTAAAGAATATTTTTTCAAGGCTTCAAACAAAGTGATGATTTTTAAAAGAAAATTTTTTGAAGGCTATGACAAGGCGTGGATTTTTTTAAGAAAATTTTTTGAAGGCTATGACAAGGCGTGGATTTTTTAAAGAAAATTTTTTGAAGGCTATGACAAGGCGTGGATTTTTTAAAGAAAATTTTTTGAAGGCTATGACAAGGCGTGGATTTTTTAAAGAAAATTTTTTGAAGGCTATGACAAGGCGTGGATTTTTTAAAGAAAATTTTTTGAAGGCTATGACAAGGCGTGGATTTTTTAAAGAAAATTTTTTGAAGGCTATGAAAAGGCGTGGATTTTTTAAAGAAAATTTTTTGAAGGCTATGACAAGGCGTGGATTTTTTAAAGAAAATTTTTTGAAGGCTATGACAAGGCGTGGATTTTTTAAAGAAAATTTTTTGAAGGCTATGACAAGGCGTGGATTTTTTAAAGAAAATTTTTTGAAGGCTATGACAAGGCGTGGATTTTTTAAAGAAAATTTTTTGAAGGCTATGACAAGGCGTGGATTTTTTAAAGAAAATTTTTTGAAGGCTATGACAAGGCGTGGATTTTTTAAAGAAAATTTTTTGAGGGCATAACCAAGGCGTGGATTTTTTAAAGAACATTTTTTGAGGGCATAACCAAGGCGTGGATTTTTTAAAGAACATTTTTTGAGGGCATAACCAAGGCGTGGATTTTTTAAAGAACATTTTTTGAGGGCATAACCAAGGCGTGGATTTTTTAAAGAACATTTTTTGAGGGCATAACCAAGGCGTGGATTTTTTAAAGAACATTTTTTGAGGGCATAACCAAGGCGTGGATTTTTTAAAGAACATTTTTTGAGGGCATAACCAAGGCGTGGATTTTTTAAAGAACATTTTTTGAGGGCATAACCAAGGCGTGGATTTTTTAAAGAACATTTTTTGAGGGCATAACCAAGGCGTGGATTTTTTAAAGAACATTTTTTGAGGGCATAACCAAGGCGTGGATTTTTTAAAGAACATTTTTTGAGGGCATAACCAAGGCGTGGATTTTTTAAAGAACATTTTTTGAGGGCATAACCAAGGCGTGGATTTTTTAAAGAACATTTTTTGAGGGCATAACCAAGGCGTGGATTTTTTAAAGAACATTTTTTGAGGGCATAACCAAGGCGTGGATTTTTTAAAGAACATTTTTTGAGGGCATAACCAAGGCGTGGATTTTTTAAAGAACATTTTTTGAGGGCATAACCAAGGCGTGGATTTTTTAAAGAACATTTTTTGAGGGCATAACCAAGGCGTGGATTTTTTAAAGAACATTTTTTGAGGGCATAACCAAGGCGTGGATTTTTTAAAGAACATTTTTTGAGGGCATAACCAAGGCGTGGATTTTTTAAAGAACATTTTTTGAGGGCATAACCAAGGCGTGGATTTTTTAAAGAACATTTTTTGAGGGCATAACCAAGGCGTGGATTTTTTAAAGAACATTTTTTGAGGGCATAACCAAGGCGTGGATTTTTTAAAGAACATTTTTTGAGGGCATAACCAAGGCGTGGATTTTTTAAAGAACATTTTTTGAGGGCATAACCAAGGCGTGGATTTTTTAAAGAACATTTTTTGAGGGCATAACCAAGGCGTGGATTTTTTAAAGAACATTTTTTGAGGGCATAACCAAGGCGTGGATTTTTTAAAGAACATTTTTTGAGGGCATAACCAAGGCGTGGATTTTTTAAAGAACATTTTTTGAGGGCATAACCAAGGCGTGGATTTTTTAAAGAAAATTTTTTGAGGGCATAACCAAGGCGTGGATTTTTTAAAGAACATTTTTTGAGGGCATAACCAAGGCGTGGATTTTTTAAAGAACATTTTTTGAGGGCATAACCAAGGCGTGGATTTTTTAAAGAACATTTTTTGAGGGCATAACCAAGGCGTGGATTTTTTAAAGAACATTTTTTGAGGGCATAACCAAGGCGTGGATTTTTTAAAGAACATTTTTTGAGGGCATAACCAAGGCGTGGATTTTTTAAAGAACATTTTTTGAGGGCATAACCAAGGCGTGGATTTTTTAAAGAACATTTTTTGAGGGCATAACCAAGGCGTGGATTTTTTAAAGAACATTTTTTGAGGGCATAACCAAGGCGTGGATTTTTTAAAGAACATTTTTTGAGGGCATAACCAAGGCGTGGATTTTTTAAAGAACATTTTTTGAGGGCATAACCAAGGCGTGGATTTTTTAAAGAACATTTTTTGAGGGCATAACCAAGGCGTGGATTTTTTAAAGAACATTTTTTGAGGGCATAACCAAGGCGTGGATTTTTTAAAGAACATTTTTTGAGGGCATAACCAAGGCGTGGATTTTTTAAAGAACATTTTTTGAGGGCATAACCAAGGCGTGGATTTTTTAAAGAACATTTTTTGAGGGCATAACCAAGGCGTGGATTTTTTAAAGAACATTTTTTGAGGGCATAACCAAGGCGTGGATTTTTTAAAGAACATTTTTTGAGGGCATAACCAAGGCGTGGATTTTTTAAAGAACATTTTTTGAGGGCATAACCAAGGCGTGGATTTTTTAAAGAACATTTTTTGAGGGCATAACCAAGGCGTGGATTTTTTAAAGAACATTTTTTGAGGGCATAACCAAGGCGTGGATTTTTTAAAGAACATTTTTTGAGGGCATAACCAAGGCGTGGATTTTTTAAAGAACATTTTTTGAGGGCATAACCAAGGCGTGGATTTTTTAAAGAACATTTTTTGAGGGCATAACCAAGGCGTGGATTTTTTAAAGAACATTTTTTGAGGGCATAACCAAGGCGTGGATTTTTTAAAGAACATTTTTTGAGGGCATAACCAAGGCGTGGATTTTTTAAAGAACATTTTTTGAGGGCATAACCAAGGCGTGGATTTTTTAAAGAACATTTTTTGAGGGCATAACCAAGGCGTGGATTTTTTAAAGAACATTTTTTGAGGGCATAACCAAGGCGTGGATTTTTTAAAGAACATTTTTTGAGGGCATAACCAAGGCGTGGATTTTTTAAAGAACATTTTTTGAGGGCATAACCAAGGCGTGGATTTTTTAAAGAACATTTTTTTCTAACCAAAAAAAAAACTTAGAGAATTTCTGCAACTAGTCAAACAACCATTAATCATTTCGTGAGACCAATGAAAAATCCGAAAAAAATCTCCGACTTACCATTTCCCGCTACTAAGGCAGCAATGCGTTCCTTAACACTTAAAGGTGTACTGCTGCTATTGCTATGGTTGTTGTTGTTCACAGAGGAACCTATGGTATCTGTCAAACACTTTGTGGTGTTGTTGCTGTTGGCAGGTTTATTCTCTTTGCTGGCTAACACTAAATCATGGATATGTTTAGAATTGGAGGAGTTTGATGATGTCGTCGTCGTTGTTGTTGTAAAGGCCAACGATTTTTCCAATGTTAATAAGGCGGCGGAGGGGGAGGGGGAAGAGGGTGATGTTGTCGATGTCGACTCATTAGCAGGACTACGCTTAACCATTGTTGTTTTAATCACAGTTGTTGTTAAAGGTGATGAAGGAGTGGTGCTGATGGTGTTGCTGGAACGTGTTATGTGTGGTGAGGTGGGGCAAGTTGGGGAACAAGATGTTGTTGCAGGGGTATTGTTGCTGGTTGTTGTTGCCAGCCTTAATGAATTTGGTGGTATGGCGGTTCTTGAAGTTGTTGCACAATTGGCCAGCGAGGCTGGAGGAGTATTTCCCGTACAGGCCGTAACCATGTTGCGTTGGAAATCATTGGCAACATTTGCTGTTGCTGTTGTTATTGTCATTTTTTGTTGTTGTTGTTTATCTCTAATGGGGTGTTGTTGCAACTGCTGACTCTTGTTGTTGTTGTCTTCTAGACTTTGTTGTAATTGTGAAAAGTTGCGACAGCTTTCATTAAAACAAAATTGACAATTATTACAATGATGTTGGTGTTCTTGTTGTTGTTGTTGCAACGTTGATGTTGTGTTTGTTGTTGTATTGCTAGGATTTTCTTTGTTACTTACACTAGTTGTTTTAAATTCACTTAATTCACTAAGTCTTTGGATTGTTGGTGATGTTGTTTTTGTTGCAATAACTGCAATTGTTGTTGTTGTGGTTTTAGGTTTTTGTTCATTTGCTGTTGTTGTTGTATTTAGGTTTGTAAGCAGCTTCTCAGCATGTCGTGTTTCCTTACACTTAACGCTGGTGTTGGCAGCATCACAGCTGTCTTCATTGCCCCGCAAAGGCTTTCTAAGGCACAATTGTTCTTGCTGCTGTTGTAGTTTTTGTAACTCCTCTGTTAGCCGTTGACTTGTCGGATTCCCTTGAGACTGTTCTACACTGTTAATGGCGAGCTTGTTGTCGTTGGTAAAGCTTTCTTCTTCTTGTTCTTGGTTTGAACATCTGCTTTTATTGTCGTTGGACTTTCGTTCGGGTTGTTGCTTCGTTAGACAATTATTTCGATTGTTATGACAGCTTTTGTCATGTCGGCATTCGGTATCTTTTAACTCCTGGTTGGTAACTTTTTCAAAGCTTTTGCCGCCTTGACTACTGTTCTTGGTAACGCTGGAGGCAGTTACTTCTACAATATCGTCATAATCGTTGGCGGGATTTGTGGATGGGACTTCTTGGTTACGACGATTCTCCTTGTGTACATCAACAACAGTTACAATGGCGGGTTTATTGTTGTTGCTGCTGTTGTTGTAGCGTTTTGATTTTTTAGCACTTGGCCAACTTTCAGCTCGTTTATATTTCTTACTATCATAAAGTTCTTCGTAGCCGATCTGATCGTCAATGACGTCGTCGTCTTCGTCTTCTTCGTTGGCAGTTGTTGTATCGTCAATGAAATTGAAATCGTTGTCAACGAAAATATTCCGCACATGCAGTGTTGTTGTCAATTTCGGCTGTTTCGGTAGATTGTAACGGCGTCGATTGGGGCAACAACAAAACTTGGTGGCTTTAGGTGAGGTGGGTGAGGAGAGGGCTGGTAAAATTGTAGCACCATCGGATGACGACGTCCATTTCTCTAACAGTGCCAATTCACGAGCATTGGACATTGTCGTATAGCCATGGAGTATGATTCTGAAATGAGGAAAGAAAAAAATAAAAAAAATGAAAAAATTGAAAAAAATATGAAAAATATCTGAAGATAAGATACCAGCGCAAATATAATTAATGTTTGAAAAGAAAAAAGAAACAAATGAAAAAATGTCAAAAAGATTAGAATCAAAGAAATGAGGAATAATACAAAAAATAAAACTTCAAACAACACAGAAACGAAGATTAATGAAGAACTGTCAAAATTATGAAAGTAGAAGCCAAAGAACATCATCAAGAAGTCGTAGAAGCAGAAAAATTGCATTCTCACTTTCACAATATGCGGTTATAATTTTTCTTAGCTTAGATTATAAAACAAAGATTAACAGCAAAATGCGATCATCTTGGATCAAATGATCAAAAAAATGGATTCTTAAAAGAAAATCTTTTTTTCCAAAAATGATCAGAGCGTGGATTTTTTAAAGAATATTTTCTAAGGCTTAAATAAGTCGAGGATTTTTTAAATAATGTTTTTTAAGTTTTAATAGGGTGTGGATTTTTTAAAGAATATTTTTAAAGGCTTGAACAAGGCCATTAAGAATATTTTTAGGGCTTGAAAAAGGCGTGGAGTTTTTAAAGAACATTTTTAAAGGCTCTAAACAAGGCTTGGATTTTTTAGGTCATCAAACAACGGCAAGATTTTTAAGTCTTCAAACAAGGCCAGGATTTTTTTGATCATCAAACAACGCCAGGATTTTCAAGTCTTTAAACAAGGCCAGTAGGCCAGGATTTTTTAAGTCACCAAAGTCATTTTTGAAGTCTACAACATGGCTTACTTTTTTAAAAAATATTTTTTGAAGTATACAACATGGCTTGGATTTTTGAAGGCTACAGCAATATTTATTATAATAATTAATTATTATACTTTTTATGGACCTCAGCAAATCCTGAAAGTGAAGGAAATATTTTTCGTAAAGGCCCCAGCAAATCCTGAATATTTAAGGAATAGTTTTTTAAATCTCCAGCTTCACCTGCATTTTTAAAAATAATATTTGGAGGCTCCCGGAAATCCTGATTTATTTTTTTTGTTATGGAATATTTTTTCAAAGCTCCAGCATAGCCTGAAATTTTAAGGAATATTTTTTTGGAGGCTCCAAACAAGTCTGAAATGTTGAGGAATATTTTTAGAGGCTCCAAAAAGCCTGAATTTTTAAGGAATTTTAATAGATTGTCCTTTGGAGACTCCAGCAATGCTCCAGCACATCCGGAATATTTGAGGAATATTGTTTGAAGGCTCCAGCAAAGCTTGGATTTAAAAAAATATTTTTTTTATTATTGTTGGGTTCCCATATTGCTATATTTTTACAAATTAAATTTCAAACGATTTGTATGCCACAAAGGAAATATTTTTTGTGCCACGTTGGGCGCCATTATAGAAATAAAAAATATGTAGTGATTTTTGATTGACCCTGCATTGCCTTCCACCCTAATTTGAAGGCCGCAGAATCCTTTTTTTAAAGAATTATAAAACATATGTTGGGCGCACTTTTCTATCTGATTAACTTCACATAAACCAACGGTTTTGACTATGGAATTCATCCGTCATTGCCTATTAATAAAGACACCAATTACAAACACCCAGAACTATTTTTTGAAAGAGAGTTATAAATGAAAATATTTAGCCTCCTGTTGGGCGCCACTTATTTTCTACTAAATTTTATTTCGGTGGACAAGATATTTTATTTGAACATGTTGGGCGCCATTAAAAAAAGAACTATATTTTGGTGATAGAATGACCTTTATAATATTTCAAAACCGCAGAACTTGGTACCAAAACAAAAATCTTTATAATATGTACGGCTGCCAAGTTGGGCGCCATACCTTTCTGTAGTGATTTTTAATTAAAATTATTTAAAAAGAAATTAAAATATTTTTAATGAATAATAGGTAAAAATTAATACTAGCAATAATTTAGAAGAACCTTTTCGATGGACTTTCACAAGAAATATAAATATAATATATAAAATTGACGTAATTTATTATTTGATCTTACGTTGGGCGCCATTAACTAATATGGGGACTTTTTACTTTCAAAAGATTTTCTTTTTGTGTGCGTGTGTGTTTTTTGTTTTTTTGTTATATGAAGTTTTACGAAAAATAATCCTTTTATAAACGTTCAATGAACGGTTGAAATCAAGCGGGATCCACATTGGGCGCCAATATTTAAATTAATATTTTTGAGTACCTATCAAAAATATAGAGTTCCGATGTTCGATTTTTTCACGTATAACACATATTTGTATTTTTTTATTGTCCTAAAGTCAAACCCTATTTTTACGAAAAAAATATTGTGACTTTACGTTGGGCGCCATTAAATATAACATTGCTAAATTTGTAATATTTTCACTTTTTATTATATTAAAAAAATGACAACAAATATATAACCAACCACTACCAACCATATTATTGTCGAGATTTCCATAAAAATAATCCTTTTCATAATGAAAAAGGAAAAATTAAATTTCCCACATAACCATAAGTACCACTGCTCAAGCTTTTCCTATAAAAAATCACATACAGAGACATACACCCAAGCTAACAAATTGAAAACCTAATAGCTATGATGATGAAAATAAAAACAA
The DNA here is from genome assembly GCF_032173495.1 of Musca vetustissima. Lineage (NCBI taxonomy): Eukaryota > Metazoa > Arthropoda > Insecta > Diptera > Muscidae > Musca > Musca vetustissima. The sequence goes on from NW_026885517.1 coordinate 40,810, forward strand.
ATTCCTATAAAAAGTGCCATAAAACTCAAAACTTGTCCTTACTAAATACAAAAAAAGTACAACTTGTGATGCTGATGATGACAGCGATGTGAGTTTTTTGTTGTTGTTGTATGTGATGAAAAAGTTTTGTTTTTGTTTTGCGCATGTACTACTACCACTACACATGTAACGCCATCTGGATGTCATGTCAACAGCCAGTCTCACTCCCAGGCTCGTTCAGTCGTTCGTTCATTTAGTTAAATTGAAAGTGTGACATACCATTAACCAGCCACATTAATAGACAAAACGATTATCACACAAATACACATGCATACACTTATACATATAGGTCTCCTATGGTATCCATTCAAATGCTTCGCGTATAAAAAGAGGCGTTTAATTTTTTTTCGATTGGCATTTTTTTTGTTTAATTATGGCCTTTTAGAAGGCATTCAACTATGAGTTTTTTTTTGCAAAGACTTTCTTACGACATTTATATCAAAGCACAAGCAGACATACTTACACTCAAATTGCCTTTAGGCTGTAATGAAATAATGCGGAAAATTGTTTATAGAGAAAATAACACTTTCTTTTCCATGCAGTGCAAAGTAAAGTGATGGAAAATATTTGTACCAGGAAAGGTAAATTGTTCGTATGGGCAATCAATTAAATTAATTTATTTTATGGACGGAGACAAGGAGGAGTAATTGGCTTCATCACAAACAAATTTCCTCCATCAAGCCTAGACCAATTGATATCCTTGAATACAAATGTTGAATTCCATTTTTTGAAATTAAGTTCAAAATTTGTCCTATTGACTATCGTCCTACCGTTAACAAAATGCAGAGCATGTCCTCAATCCCGCAAAAGTAATAAATTTCTTAATTTTTCCAATGCCTTCGGCTGTTCTCTGAACTATTTTACCAATGCAGACGCCAAAACCAGAAAATTGAAAAAATGTGAAAAGAAACTACGAATAATGAAATGAGAATTGCAAAGAGAATATCGACTGGAGTCTAATTGATTTCCACACTGTCTTGGGACAGAGATGAAAATAGCAGGGAAAACTTTTAATATTCAGAAATAAAAATTCACAACAAAATAATAAAAAAGGAAAACTACCGAATAAAGAAAAAACTGACTGTGAACCACATGTTGGGCGCCAATTTAATTATATAAGATGTAAAAACTCTACCCCATTATCAATATCAATGAATCTCTAATCCTTAGATTTATCTGAGGCCCCATGTTGCGTGCCAAACATTTTTTTGTTGCCATTTTCTTTATAAACAAACTGACTGTGGACCCCATGTTGGGCGCCAATTTATTATTATGTTAATGTCCATTTAAAATCAATAAATATTCATTAATAATAATAATAGGTGAAAACCCTACCCCATTACCAATATCATTGAATTTCTAATTCTTAGAATTATCTCAGGCCATATGTTGGGCGCCAAACGTTGTTTTTGCAATTTCCTTTATAAAAAATAAAAATTGTTTCTAAAAACTTTTAATTTGACAATTTTAGGAAATTTTAAGTATCGAATAAATAAAAACTGACTGCGGACCCCATGTTGAGCGCCGGTTTCTTTTTATGTTAATGTCCATTTAAAATCAATAAATATTCAAGAACAATAATTCGTAAAACCCTACCCCATTATCAATATCATTGAATGTCTAATCCTTAGAATTATATGAGGCCCCATGTTGGGCGCCAATCGTTATTTTTTGCAATTTTCTTTATAATCGAACCTAAATTGTTTCTAAAAACTTATAATTTGAATTTTTTTTCAAATAGAATCTATGGGATATGTGACAATCAGAAAAAAAGAAAAGACCCACGTTGGGCGCCATATAGCCAGAGTCAGCGTCTAGTTAAACATCCACCTTCATCAATAAAAACAAACTCAAAAAATTGCATACAATTAAAAATTAAAGGCAAAGAAATAATTCATTATCTTAAAATTGAAAAAAAAAAATAATAAAAATCGAGAACCCCATTTTGGGCGCCAGTTAATTTTTGAAGCATTTTATGTTTAAAATTAAACAGATATGTTTCGAAATTAAAGCCTTACATCCATTAATTTTTGTATACACACTATTAAAGGTTTACATTATAGACATTTGTTGGGACCCACGTTGGCCGCCACTCGTCAATTTAAAAAATAATATTTTTGTTGTCGAAATAAAATCACTAAAGAGATTTAATAAAATTGTTTAGATTTAAAAATATATTTTTTAAGCGTGGATTTAAAAAAATATTATTTTAAGAACTATAAGAAGTGTGGATTTAAAAAATAGAGGAACATATTTGATACACTATCAAAAAGCTTATAATATAAAATTGAAGTAGTTTTTTATTTGATTCTACTTTGGGCGCCATTAACTAATACGGGATTTTTTACTTTCAAAATGTGTTTTTTAATTAATATGAACTTTAACCGAAAATCCCTTTTATAAAAGTTCAATAACACATTATGTTTGAAATCAAGAGTGACACACGTTGGGCGCCAATATTTAAATTAATACTTTTGAGGGTCTATCTGAGGTATAGGGATTTGATGATATAGTTTTTACGTATTAAACGTATTTTTATTTTTTATTGTCATAAGGTCAAAGTATATTTTTATAAAATATTTTGACTCTGCGTAAAAAAATATTTTTTAAAAACTATAAGAAGAGTGGATTTAAAAAAAATATATGTTTTTATAAGAACTATAAGAAGGGTGGATTAAAAAAACTTTTTCAAAGACTTCGAACTTTTGTATTGAAAATATAATAGATTTCGAAATATTTTTTTATTTTATTATACATAATGCTCAAGAAAGAAAAATGCGTAAAAACCCACATTGGGCGCCATATACTATTTGCTATTTTTTTTAATAAACTAGTTTCTTATAGAAATAAAAGTGCGCAAACCATTACCGTTAATAAAACGAAGGATCCAATGCTTTAATTAAAAAAATGCGCTAAGACACACGTTGGGCGCCAACATTTTTATTTAAAATAAAAACGCGATTTCATTTTTTTTATTTTCGCAGTTAAATTAAACCCAGCATTAGGTGTAATTTTCAAATCACTTAAGTGTTATTCCTTGATGACGGAAGTTTATGTTTCTCTCTCCATCTCCAAAACTCAAAAATCCATAAATCTTTTACCGCAACCCCTATAAATATTTATTGGCCTACTGCAACTGCAACAATGTATGGAGTTCAATAAAGTGCAACCTAAAAAAATCACACATTCACACAAAAGATAATTAAAGACGAAGAAGATGAAAATAAAAAATATAATATTTAATCTCCCCCTCTCCAACCGATAAATAGAAAGAAAAAAACACTGACCACAACTTCAAAAAACCGCAAAAGATATACAGGCAAGGGGTTAACGTTGGACGTTTAAGTTCACCTCTCTATATCTTTCTCGATGCTATTTACGATTTGATCTTCCGCAACAGCAGTCAGCCACATAACAGCACTCTATCGTTTGATTACCAGGCTGCTGCAGCTTGGTAGTCATCGATTCAGCCCCGTACAAGACAACTAGACCAAAAAAAAACCGATGCAATATTAACGATTTAATGCCTCGAGGGCATTATGGCAACAGGTAGCTTTTGTAGTTATGTTTTTTGTCAGATTTTCAAAATCTATTTTTTTAGTTTTTTTTTTTTGGTTTCTAGCGGCGGCATCCGGTAGACGCCAATGAGGCTATGGAAATCTTTGAGACCATAGACGGAGGGAGAACAACAATGAAGGAGGTGGAGGAACTACACAATCTGTGCCACACAAAAATGTGAAGTTAATGCCGAAAACAATTTTTTGACCATCGAAGAAGAAGAAGCCAAAGAAGTGTTGCCGCTGTTGAATTTCAATATTCGCCTGCTTCATTTAGACAACCACCACCAGCAGGAACAGCAGCAAATATATCCTCTACCTCTGAGTGATTAATATGTTTTTAGCCAGCAGGAAAATTAATTCGCCATATGAAGGAGCGAACGATGCAAAAACGAAGTTTTCTTTGCTCGGTTGGTTGGCTTGTGGTGGTGGTGGCATTTAGTTGTTTCAACACGCTTTTACTAACTTACGCTAAACGTTTCTAACGCCAGTGTTAATGCTTGCAAACAAATGTAGAAGTAGTCGGCTAGGCCAGCAAGAGATCTAGCCACATATCCACTACTATCTAGCCAGCTAGCAAATCGATATTTGGAGTCTTGTTATTATTGGGCAATAACATCGTTTTCATTTCGACAAATTTTCTAGTGATTTTCTTTTGTATGTCGCTGTTGTTGTATTGTTGCTATCGTTGCAATAAAAGGATTCAGGCGTGCTTTTGGTAGAAAAATATTGCGTGAGATTATTAAAAAAACGTTACACTTAAGGAAAAATGTAATTGATTTTGAGGTAATGAGAGAAAACGTTGGGCGCCATTTCCACTACAGTCTGTTTTTATTATGTTTTTGTAGATAACATAATGCGGATTTAAAAAAAAAATATTTTTTAAAGACTGTAAGATGTGTGGATTGTTTTAAATATATGTTTTCGATGAATAAAAAGTGATGGATTTTTAAGGGTTATAAAAGTTCTTTTAAATATATTTTTAGAAATCTTCAATAGGCGCAGATTTTTTATAATTTTCAAGGACTTTAAAAGGCGTATATTTTTTTAATATATTTTTCGAGGACTATAAGAGCTTTGGATTTTTATCAAGGACTATAAGAGTCGTGGGTTTTTCCACGGCTTATAAGAGGCGTGGACTGTTTAAAACATATTTTTTCAGGTACTAAAAGACGCCTAGGCGAAGCGGCGTAGATATTTTAAAGAATATTTTTTCAAGGACTATAAGGGGAGTGGATATTTAAAAGAATATGTTTTTCAAGGACTATAAGAGGCGTGGATATTTTAAAGAATATTTTTTCAAGGACTATAAGAGGAATGGATTTTTCATTTAAAAAAAAAAAAAAATAAAAGAGACGTGGATTTTTTTATATATTATTTTAATGCGTGGAATTTTTAAAATATTTTTTATGGTGTGGAATTTTTTAAATACTTTTTATGGTGTGGATTTTTTATTTAAAAAAATATTAAGAGGTGGCTTTTTTTAAGGTCTGGGTTTTTTATACCCTTCACCACACTGTGGTACAGGGTAATATGTCTTTGTGCATATGTTTGTAACAGGCAAAAGGAAACGAGATAGACACATGGTTCCTTTTGAGAATATGCATAGAGAAACATGATAAATTGTAAACAAAGTACAGGTCCCATTTATGATCCGAATTGGATGAAATTTGGCATAGGTCACTTATTCGGCGCAAGGACGAACCCCATTGAAATTGGGAAAAATCGGTTCAGATTTACATATAGCTCCCATATATATATATATATGTCCGATTTAATGTAAATGGTGCACCAAAGTCCCTAGATATCGTACGATTTGCACGAAATTTGGCACAGCGTAATTAACTAGGTCTAGAATAATGTGTGCTATGTTTTGTGAAAATCGGTTCAGATTTAGATATAGCTCCCATATATATTTTCGTCCGATTTAAGACCAATGCTGCACCAAAGTCCTTAATATCTTTCGAAATTTGGCAATTCGTAGTGGATTAAGCCTAGAAGGATGAGTGGAGAGTTTCATGGAACTCAGTTCAGATATAGATATAGTTCCCAGATATATTTTCGTCCGATTTAATGTCCCTATATGTCTATTGATTTGCAAGAAATTTGGCATATCGTACTAAATTGAGTCTATAATGATGTGTGTTTTGAAAAAATCCATTTTTAATTTTTTTTCTCCGTGTTTCCCCTATTTCTGCGCTCCTCTGATCCTCTACTCGAAGCGAACAAAAAAATCTCAATTTCATTTATTGATAAATGTTAGACAATTTTATTTTATTGCCCATGTAAATATCATTTAATTTTCTTTGTGTGTCGCACGCTTGCGCGTCCTGACTCTGCTGTGTGTGTGTGTGTGTGCGAGCAATTTATGGCCAAGTAAGTGTGTGAAGGTTAAAAATTACTATAATTTTTATTATTTGTACAATGTTTCAATATTTCGGGAAATTTAGTTGTTGTTTGGTCCGGCGACACGACAGGAAGCTTACACAAAAATAATAGAAAATTTGTTAAAGAAAATTGCCAATTTGAATATTAGGGGGCAATTTGTCATTCTTTTTCGAAGAGATAGAGTAATAGGTGTTAATGGAGAAAAAGGAAAAAACTGGAAAACAAAAATATTCGAAATAACAAAATCAAATTAAAAAATAAACATATTATTATTTTTTTTATTAATGTATTCAATAATTGGCTAACGAAAATGGAAAATGTTAAAGAAGATCACCTAGGAAAATTAATTATTTTTTAATTTAATTCTCTACAAACACATTTGAATATTTTATAAAAATTCCATGTATGTTATTTCCTTATTAGAAAATACCTAGTAATAGATATGCATATATTGAACTGCGTTCCATACCATATTCGTCATTTGTGCATTTTAATTTATTTTTGAAAAATATAAAAAAAAAATTTCTCCTTAAAATATCTCTACCAAATTCCAGGCACGTAAATTGTGAAAAAATCTTCGTTGTTGTTACTGTTATTATATTTTAATTTGGCTATAGTGTCATGTAATTTATGAGGTCTAGACCGAATCGTGAGTGTGTGCAGGCGAACGAACAACACCTTCCCCTGCGAACATGTTGTGCATTAAAATAAAATAAGATCTCCCAAATGACAGCCAACATAACAACAAATGAATAATTAATAAAAAATACAATTACAAATATTTCTAAAATTGTATAATAATTAACTGAAAGCTATTAGAGCTGAGTTATAATTAGAAGACAAAATCACCGAACACCTTAATGTTTATTTAATTAAGCTCGAGCGGACGAACGAACAATCGACAGAGGGAGTGAGTGAGTGGTGTGTTAAATCTCCAACACAATCATGAAAATTACGTGATTTGTATTTTTTTGTTGTAACAAAATTACAAGTTTATTTTTTTCTAATTTTTTACAAATATGTAATTGCACGCTTACATCGTACACAAAAAAAAAAAAAAACAAACTTAAATTAGCAATCTCTATGACTAAACTTGTGAAATGACAAAAAACACCAAATGACGAAAAAATTTGATTTCCTCTGTGGCCACCATCGAAACACACTTTTAACACCCCGTTTACATACCGATGTAACGCCATATACCCCTCCTCCAAAACATACCACAATGGTATGATTGAACGAGCCTATGTCTGGCCGTTAGGCTGGCTGGCTGCCCGGCTGCCAGCCAGGCAGAATGGTTTTCCATGCACGTACCACATAGTGGCACCATGTCAATTATATTCAATAAATTTCATTAGCAATTTTTGTGCTACTGCAAAATATTTTGTTTTTTTTTTTCATTTTTTATTTCGTACTTTTCAGAACAATTGTATTTAATATTCAGCACATTATCGTTGGTAAAACTGGTGGCCAGTATGAGCTGAATGGATGAATAGAGCATGGCTGGGGATTGTAAATTAGCCATGCCACCAACCACCACCATAATATCATGGCTATAATTATTTAACAATTGGAAAAATTATAGCCTTACAGTGAGACAGGTATAAAAGGAACTCAAATGAAGTATGACTATATATATATATATATATATATATATATATAATAGAAAATTGTGTGTATAAAAATAAGAAATAAGAAAAATGAAGTAAAAAAAATATTTATTAAAAAAATTCCAAGCCTTCTATAGATTTTGAAAAAAAAATCCAGCATTTTCATAGTCCTTCAAAAATAATTTTGAAAGAAAAAAATATTTATTTAAATTCATGCTGCTTATAACTCTTGAAATAATATCAATTTTAAAATATTTTTTAAGTTGTTATATTTTTAAAGTCTTTGAAACTCTTTTTTCGCGTTTACAGTCCTTAAAAAACATTTGAAAAGAAGCTTATTTATTAAAGTTTTTTGAAAAAAAAAAAATATTTTTAAATTGACAAAAAAATAATTTTATATACTCAAAAAATTGTTTTTTTTTAAGCCACGCCTTTTTTAGATACTCAACTTTTTTTAAACCATGCCTTTTTAATATACTCAATTTTTTTTTAACCAGGCCTTTTTTAGATACTCAAAAACATTTTTTAAAAAAACGGCTTTTTTAGATTCTCCAAAAAAAATTTTAACCACGCCTTTTTTAGATTCTCAACTTTCTTTAAACACGCCTTTTTCAGGTTGTCAATTTTTTTAAACACGCCTTTTTTAGATTCTCAAAAATTTTTTTAACCACCCCTTTCTTAGATTCTCAAAAATTGTTTTTAATTACGCCTTTTTAGATTCTCAAAAAAAATTTTAACAACGCCTTTTTTGATTTTGAATTTTTAAACACGCCTTTTTTAGATTCTCAATTTTTTTTTAACCACGCCTTCCTTAGATTCTCAAAAAATGTTTTTAATTACGCCTTTTTTATATTCTCAAAATTTTTTTTTACCACGCCTTGTTTAGATTCTTAACCACGCCTTTTTTAGATTCTCAATTTTTTTAAACACACCTTTTTAGATTCTCAATTTTTTTTAAACACGCCTATCACAAATTTTTTTTTAACCACACTTTTCTTAGATTCTCAAAAATTGTTTTTAATTACGCCTTTTTTAGATTCTCAAAAATTGTTTTTAATTACGCCTTTTTTAGATTCTCAAAATTTTTTTAACCACGCCTTTTTTAGATTCTCAATTTTTTTAACCACGCCTTTCTTAGATTCTCAAAAATTGTTTTGTTTTTTAGCCACGCCTTTTTTAGATTCTCAAAAAACGGTTTTTAACCACGCCTTTTTTAGATTCTCAAAAAATGGTTTTTAACCAAACCTTTTTTAGATTCTCAAAAAAAAATTTTAGCCACGCCTTGTTTAGATTCTAAAAAAATTGTTTTTAACCACGCATTTTTTAGATTCTCAAAAAATTGTTTTTAACCACGCCTTTTTGAGATTCTCAAAAAAATGTTTAGCCACCCCTCTTTTAGATACTCAAATGCTTTTAAAAAACACGCCTCTTTTAGATACTCAAATGCTTTAAAAAAACACGCCTCTTTCTGGTACTCAAAAAATATTTTTCATTTTAAATAAAGCCTAAAAAAAATCAAACAACGCCAGTTCTAGATACTGAAAAAAATATTTTTTTAAAAACTACGCCTCTTTTATATACTGAAAAAAATATTTTTTTAAAAACCACTTCTAGATAATCAAAAGAATATTTTTTTTAAACTCAATTTTTTTTTTTAAATCCACACATCTTTCAGATCTTCAAGAAATATTTGTAAAAAAACACGCCTCTTTTTTCTTTTAAATTTTCAAAAAATATTTGTAAAAAACACGTCTCTTTTAAATACTCAATTTTTTTTTCTTTTAGATTTTCAAAAAATATTTTTAAAAAACCACGCCTCTTTTTTTAATATATTTTTTAACTACGCCCCTTTTAGATTTGAAAAAAATTGTCTCTTTTAAATCTTCAAAAAATAGTATCTTTCAGAAATATTTTTTAAAGCCACACCTCTTTTAAATATTTTTTTAAAAAAACACGCCTCTTTTAGATAATCAAAAATGTTTTTCTGTTAAATTTTCAAAATATATTTAAAAAACGCCTCTTTTTTAAATATATTTTTTAACTACGCCCATTTTAGACCTTAAAAATAATCTTTTAAAAAATAATTTTTAAAACCATGCCTCTTTTAGATCGTCAAAATGCAGTTTTAAAGAAACCACGTCTTCAATTTTTTTTTAAAGCCAAGACTCTTTTTTATTTAAAAAAATATTTTTTGGGAAACATAGCCTCTCTCAATTATTAAAAAAAATATATTTGTATAAAAAAGAGAATTTTTTATAAAAAAATCCATCTCATCAGTTTTGCTTTAAAAAAAAAATAAAATCACTAAAAATTTTTTCTGTAAAAAAAAAAAAAAAAAAAAAAACTTTGACTTTTCTTTTTTTTTCTATAGAAACCATTTCCCATTTTTTTGATTATTTTTATGAAAGCTCCTCTGTATTCTCAATGGTTTCTAGTGGATTTTGCCCACCTTCTGTGTGAATGTGTGTGAGTGTGTGTTTATTTACTACTGGCGATTTGTGTAATTGTACTTTAAATGGCCGCAGGATATCCGGTGGCCGTATTGTAGAAAAATAAGCAATGGGTTTTTGTTGTTGTTGCTATTCTTTGTTTACAATAATGATTTTTTTCTTTAGTTTTTTTTTTTCTTAATTTATTATTAATGATCAAATTGACAACTGTGTTGCGTTTTTGTTTACAGAAACAAAAGAATTTTTAATGGATAAAAATAGCGAAAAAAATATTGTTGTTGTTTTTGCAAAAAACTAATAATGTTGTTGTTGTATACACAACTAATCATAAATTATTTTTTATTATTTGAAAAAAAAAATACAAAATTATTTTAGAAATGCTTAAAGGCATTTTGGTGTAATTACATGTTTGATTGTGTTAAATTAAAGGTATTTAATGGGTTAATAAAACAAAGAAGGAATGAGTTGAATAGATTAAAACATAGATATACATGCTCTCTTAGAATTTCAGATATATGGTTTTGGATTATTTGGAATAGAAAAAATTGAGCTTGAAATAATAAATGAGCTAAAGGAGGCACCCTCACTTAGTTAGCTTCACGAGTAGAGAAAGTAAAAACTACTTTTTTTCTATATTATTCGACAGAAATATGATTAAAAAAATTGATTTCAAACATTGGCGCCCAATGTGGAAACATTAAAATTCACCTCGAAGTTCAAAATGGTTTTTAAATGGGCTTTATTATTAAAGAAAATATTATTTTTTACCATCATCCCTCAGAAAAGTAAATTAAATGGCATGGCGCCCAACGTGGGACACAAGAACTAGCAAATTGTCTATATGTTAATTTTCATTTTTCGCAAAACAATTTGAAAATAATGTTTGAAATTTTTTAATATCTGGCTAAGAGATAGTAGGAAGTAGATTAATGGAACATTAAAGTAACTGGCGCCCAACATGGGGCACAACATCTTTGCTAGAGAAATATAAGAAAAATTTTATAGAACAAAATATTATTGGAAGAGGTAAAGGAGATACACTCTCTCACTTTGCTTCAAGAGCAGAGACGGAAACAACAATTTTTTTCAAATCATCTGACAGAAAATTGCCTTAAAATCTTGATATTAAAACGTTGGCGCCCGATGTGGACCACTTTAAAATTCAACGCAAAGTCAAATGTCCACAATGGAATTACATTGTATTGGAATTACATTTTTATCATCTTATAAAAATTAAATAAAAAATAACGTTTTGTATTTGAGTTAATACTATATTTGTAATCATGCCATCTCAAAATAGTAAATTAAAGTCGTGGCGCCCAATGTGGGGCACAAGAATAAGCAAAAATATTTTTGAATTTATTTTAATTTTTCTGAAAATATTTTGGAAATTATGCAAATTGTTTAGAAAAAATACTCGTTTAAAGTTTCTGACTTAAAGGGTATTGGCGCCCAATGTGTGGTACAGGAACCAGCTTCAAGTCAGTTTTAAATATGATGAGGAAATATTCAATCTCTCTGACTTTCAAAAAATTTAGACTCATAGAGAGTCGCAAATGCTTCTCAAATGTCTCGATTATAGTACATTCAAATAACTGGCGCCCAACGTGGGCACATACGAAATTGTTAAAATTTCCCTATTAAATGAAATTCTATTGGATTAGTTTTGGTTTTGAATACAAAATATGACAATCGTTTGGAGAAATGTTTACTAAGTTTCTGTCTAAAGAAGTACTGGGGCCCAATGCGGGGCGAAGGAACCTGCTTCAAGTTAATTTAAAATATTTTGAGGAAATATTCTACTTCTCCTCTCGCTTCCAAAAAATCTTGATGTTGGATTCATGAAAAATCATAAATGCTTATCATTTCTGTCATTTATTTTAGTTTTTCGATAGTTATAGCACTAAAAGTAATTGGCGACCAAGGTGGGACACACGATCCTAACTGAGGATAGAATAAGAAAATGTTCATATTTTGTTCTTTTTAATGAACTTTCCTCACTTTAATTATCATGAAATACCAAATATGCCAATCGGTTAGAGAATTGTTTACCAAGTTTCCGATTAAAAGGTTGGTGGCGCCCAATGTGGTGCTAAGAAAGTGAAATTTTGAATCCACTACTGCCATGGAAATTTATATGAAATTATTTTCGGAATGTTTATGACCTTCTTTATTCCTTTGAAGTGTCTATTTAGATATTTATGATTCATAATTTTTCATCCAGATTGCCTTAGAGAACCCTCTCATTTCTAAAGATCTTTTTTTATTTTGATAAACAAAGTTATGTATGTCATAAATTTAATGGAATTTGCATTGTATTTTTCTTTAATTAATACAACAACAATAAAAACAAAATGAAATTCAATTATGCGTATTGTTCTGACAACAACAACAAAAGGCCAATCTGTGTGGCGGCGGCGGTACAATTTATCTCAATCCGAAACAGTGCGACAATTGTAAATGGCTATTTTGTTTTTAATGGGTCATATGTCTGTTTGTTTTTTGTTTCTGATTCAATTCAGATATAATGACATACATAACGACATACATATGTATAAATTCTATATATAAGATGAAAACAAATATGTTTAATCATTGTGACACTGGGGACACGCCGACACAATTTATCCATCAGAAAATTACTGAAGAAAACAAAATCCATTATTCTAAGCCAATTATTGCCCCTAATGCCAGAGCGAAGGAGGGAGATATGGTCGGGGAGGTTGGCTTGAATTGTTAGAGGGGTAGGGAGGGGCAACTCAAATCGACAATCAATTGAATTTCCTAAACTATTTATTGACCATTATTAGATTGATGGCTGTCAAATGTCATAAACTACTACCTCAAACTACTGGATAATAATTTTGGAATTTCAATTCCTCGATGGAGAGTGAGAGATCAAAGAAAAATCACCGATAGACAAAGGCACAATAAATACACAATAAAATGCAGTGAATAAATTTCCAACCAAAAACAACACAACACTATCGATAAAATGTTTAATTTTTCCAATAGAGGGAGTTAAGGGGGGTGGTGTCCGACCCTGGCCTGTCTGCCTAATGTATCTGTCAAGATAAGACATCACGAGAAAAAAAACGAAAAAAAAATCATTGACAGCTCCAAGAGCCATAGTTGACAGTTGAAACGCACTTACAAGGGAGCTAACAATGGAGGAGCCTGATGCCACCAAGCAATTCAGAGAAAAAAACATGTGGCATGGCTACCAAAAAACAACAAAAGACTACTTCGTGCCACCAACATCAATGGCCAACACAAAGTGATTGCCTATCGTTTTTTTTTTTTCTTAAACTCCACCGAAATGACATTACAAGCAATTTGTTAAAGGCAAACGCCAACAAGTTTTTCTTTTTTACAAAAAGGAAATTTTCGTTGGTAGAAGAAAAAAAAAAATAAAAAATATATTAACCCAAAAAAATGGAAAGAAATTTGTTCAGGCAAATATGGCAGCATAATAGACCATTAACCTTTGAAGATCCAAAGATTAATCCGCAAAGATTCCAATGAATGAAAGGTAGGTGAAAAAAACCCCGACAGCTAATGGCTAGATTCATACAGAAGCTAAGACTGGTTAAAAATCCATAATAAATATTGATTATTTGTCTTCGTCATTGACTTGAGAGAAGCGCCTGGCTTACCTGCAACCTGGTGGCATTGATTCAATAAGGAAATGCGAAAAAAGATTCGACTGCGTTTAACAAATCGTTTTGAATTAACGAAAATTGTTTTCTGTGATTGCTAAAAGAAACTCCTCCTGAAGACAAAAGATCCGCAAAGAAAGGAGGAGTTGGGGTAGAAATAAAAATTAATTAAATATTTATTTTTTCATAATAAAATAAAATTAGCTGTCAAAATGAATACGATTTGCTAACAATTAAAAGTAAAGATACAAAATTAAGTCATACTGAGGCCAAGCGAGGGGACATAGGGGATCAAAAATAATGTAAAAGTTTTATATAGTTCTGAGGAAAAAAATCTTGAACTATTAGTTTTTATTACAAGGACTAGCTGGCCCCAGGCTTTAAATTGTATTCTAACTGCAAATCTGGGTCCGTTGCAAAGTCATTACAGATTTATATTTCAAAGATGAATAAAAGGTGAAGTAAATCGACATTGCAATAATTATTCAAATACCGAGTACTGAAACAGAATATTGCGCCATCTGTCGGACAAATTTCAAATTACACAGGAACACTCCTCACGTCCCATAGAACATGTACATATAATTTGATCAAAATCGGTGCAGTAGTTCTTGAGTTACGGTGCAAAAACGCAAAAAAACTAAATATTGCGCCATCCGTCGGATGAACGTCAAATCACACAGAAACACTCCTAACACCCCATAGAGCATGATCAAAATCGGTGCAGTAGTTTTTGAGTTTAGCGATCGCGAACATACACACAATTTTTATGTATATTTCTATATATAAAGAAGAGATAGGGCAGGCAAGTTTTTTTTGAATTATGAAAAAAAAATAAAATATCTGAACATACAAAGTGGCGCCCAATAAGGGGCACTAAAATCAGGATAAAGTAAAATCCAAATTGCTTCTTAAGGGGCCCCTGATTTTGTATTAAGATTTCGATAGCAATGTATTCTTCTTGTAACAGTAATATATTTATTATTCTAGTTAATCAGATGCCCTTTTTTCATTTCAAATTGGCGCCCACTGTGGTTAATATATTCTTTATTTATATATACAATTTGGAAATTTATTAAGAGGTTTACGATGACAATCTGTATTCATCGCCACCCTAAAAAAGCGATTTATTGGCATCATTAACGAGAAATTGTTTTTTCGACATTGGCGTCCAACGTGTGGCATTTAAATGCTAGACTAAAACTTAATTCAGAAATGGTTCTTAAAGATATTTTAAATTATTCGTGAGGACTTTTTATTGCCAATACAATTTAATCTCACTGAAATCAAACTCAAAAAACTGAAATATAACTTTTAACGTTGGCGTCCAAAGTGGTGCACTTAAAAATTCATTGGAGAATCAAAAGAAACCCATTCAAATTGACGCCCAACTTCTGTCATTTAAAAAATCAGCGTAAAGACCAATTAGAAATGTTTCTTAAAGACACTTTATAATTGGCGCCCAAAACGGACAATCAATTTTTCTCCTCGTCTGACAAATATACGAATTTCAACGTGTAGCATTTAAATATGTAGGGAAAATTTAGAACAGAAATGATTCTTAAACAGATTTTGAAATTTTCTGCAGGACGAACAATTCATTTTCATAAGTTAAAATAACTTTGACTTTCAATACTGGCAAATGAGAAATGGTTTATACAGACGTTTTGAATTTTTTAGTGGATCTTTGAAGGATAAGTCTTTGCATAAACTGTTTTATTGCCACCTTAAAATCAAGCGTTGGCGCCCAACGTGGAATGCTTCATTACGCGGTATAGTCGTGCCATAAAATTTCAAATTTAGCATAGGGACTTCTTATTACAGAAACAACTATTGATTAAACAAAAATTTTAATTTAATTATTTGGCGATCAACGCGCGGCATTTTGATCCGTAAATTATAGATAGGATAATTTTTACTGCATCATCTAATAGAAAAAGTGATTTAAATTTGGCGCCCAATGGGAGACACATTTATCAATCTCAAATAAATAATAAATTAATTTTCAGAGAAATATCATTGTGGCGCCCTAGGTGGGGATTTTTGACAAAATACTATTGATGCGAAAAATCAAGCCATTTTAATTTAGGGGATACGTTTTTTTCATTTCTCCTTAGTTGCCTCATAGATGCCAGGTATTGGCGCCCAATATGGGGATTTTTTCAGAAAACGTCTGAACATTGAAATTTCACATGAAGAGGAATTAAAAATAATAATATAATTTCAATGGCTTTGCCTCAGTGGAAAAATACTATTCCCATATTCACAAAAAATATTTTTTTTAATTAAAAGTTTCTCCACCAAAACCTCAAATATTTCCAAATGATTTTTTTTTGGCTTTAGGCCTAACACAAAAATTCAATTAAAAACATAAACTGAATATGTTTTCGGAATGATTACTTTTTTAATTTAAAATTTACACAAATGATTTGCTATCTTAACTTTTCAATGAAAATATGTAATTTAGTAATTAGTCCAGATTTTTTGGGAGGTCTCTAATAAATTACCGTATCTAATTCGAAAATAACATAAAAAACCTTGGATAAGCTTCAAACTTTTTAAAAATATCTCTCATATTTTTTATGGTTATTTACTAGAGCTCAATTAAGTAATTTATTAGATAGCCTACAGGGCAGCACAGAAATAATATCATGTAAGCCAGAGGCAATTATGTTATTATTAACATATTAGAAACATGAAAATAGACCATGCATACTGATTTTAGCTGGAGGTCAATTCAATATAAATATATCGAAACATAACATTTGTTTTTAGAATTGCAAACTTGTAAAAAAATATAAAAAATAAAACAGAAAACATAAATTTTCTATGACAAAAAGTCGCCTACATACCCATACTCTTCAATACAATTATTGGCGCCCAATATAGGGTTCAAATCTTGACTAATGAATAAAATACTGTTTGAAACTTTGCGAGACATTTTTTTTCATATAGAAAACAAATGTTATTTAACTTTAAACATTTAAATGAAAATTTAATATGAATGTAATGCACTCACTCAAGTGGCGCCCAACATGAACATTTCAAATATTTAATCTTACAAGAAAGGTTTTTATATTTATCTCAGAAAAATGCTAAAGTTTATCGACCCAATTTTAGAGTCTATTACGGAGCCAAATGCTTTTTATTTGTATGTGGCGCCCAACGGCTGGCTTTTGTAATGTCACTCCATATATAGTATTTTTTTTGAAAAAATTGGGTTTGAAATTCAATATATCTGTAATCCTATGATATGCAATATTATTATCGGAATTGTATACTATAGGCGTAATGTAACCAAACTGGCGCCCAATGAGAACATTTCAAAAATACAATTGTAGAAGAACGGTTTTATATTTATTTTTTTAGCTCAGAAGTTTCTTAGCGCAAAATAATATTCATTTTTGGGTTTTAACGGGTTTTTAATTTTTGTTTGGCGGCCAACGAAGGGCTTATATAGTGTCAGAGTATTTTCTTGCAAGATTGGGTTTGAAAGGTAAATATTTAATAAGCTATATTGATATAAAATATCTATAACCTGATGATATGCATGTGAAGGTATTAAAGTGGCGCCCAACGAGAATATATTATTATTTCTTATTTTATAGGAAATATATAATTTTTATTTTGTCACTCCATGTTGAGTGTTGTATGTAAATCGATGAGAATATATTCGCTAGTGTGATATGTATGTTAAGTAACACACTGGCGCCCAATATGGATATCTATTTTCTATTATTTTAAAAGAAAGTATTTCAATGATTTTATCTCGTAAGTTTCTTATCCCAAAAAAACTTTTATTTTTATGTGGCGCCCAACGAGTATGAAATATATAATATGTACCAAATTGGTGTCCAACGAGTCTGAAATATATAATAAGTACCAAATTGGCGCCCTACGTGGATTTTAAGGAAATAACTTCCATGTATTTGACGACTTAACACTATTTTGCCACAAAAAGGACCATAAGAAAAATAATTCTTTTAAGTGGCGCCCAAAGTAAATATTTCTTTTCATTTATACGAAATATTTAATTTTTATTTTGTGACCCCACGTTAAAAATTGGGTTTAAAAATTAAATATTTATATCGATGAGAATATATCCGCTAGTGTGATATGCCTGTTAAGTAACAAACTGGCGCCCAATGTGGATATATAGATTTTATTATTTCAAAAGGAAGTCTTTAAATGTGTTTATCTCAGAAAGATAATTCACAAGTTTCTCAGCCCAAAAAAAAAAAAAAAAAAAAAAAAAAATATTTTATGTGGCGCCCAACGTTTTGTTGTTATGTATGTTAAATACCAAATTGGCGCCCAACGTGGATTTAAGAGAAATAACTTTCATGTATTTAACTTAACATCATATTGCCCCAATAAAGCTCATTATAAAAATGCAAATAGATATTTTTTTAAGTGGCGCCCAACATGGGGCTGTTATAATATTACTCTGAAAATGGAATATTTGGAAAGTTTGGAATATTCAAAGGCCACTTTTGAGGGTTTAGTCCATTTGAAATTAAAAATTATATTTTCCACCAACACTTTTTTCCACATTTCCCTGCGTGTATACCACATGTGCATATGTTTCTCAACAGAAAATAAAAAATAAATAAATATTTTAAATGTCAAAAACCATGATGGAAACTGTCTTTCAAAATAATATGTTTTTTGTGATAAGTTGGTAAATTTTTTCTCCTTTTCTTTTTCGATTTTTTTACATAGCCCATCATTTTCAAAAAACAATTTTTCCTATTGTGACATTTAACAAAAACTCTTGTTAATGTCTCACGATTTGTCTTGCACATTTATTTAATAAAAATAATAGCAATATGACAAGGAAAAACGAAAAACGCCACATTCAGTCAAGTTGAGAGACAGTTATTTTTGAATTTTGAATGCCCAAAGACAACTGGAAAAAACAAAAAAAGGAAGAAAATATGTTTTTTGAGTTGACCAACCAGGCCAGGTAGGCTGGTAAAATTATTTAAAAATCTGTCATTTTTGATTTTTATTGATATGCGTTTGTCATTTGAATAGCTGGGTAGTTATCTATGGGTCTGCACGACATGATTGTGATGATGGTCTGACAGGATAATGACAATTTATTAGCCAAAACAATTTTGGGTGATGAGACATGGGGCCTAAGAAAACATATGACCACAAAGAGAGGAAAAAACTTGTATAAAATAAAATAAATAAATAAAAAATAAAAAAATTAAATTAGCCGACAAGATAAATAAACTAAAAATTAATATAATTAAAAATATTATCACATATCACACATTTGCTGCAAGACCAACAAAAATCTTGAATTTTGAGTTAATGATCATGTTGTGTAAAAAAATCAGAAGAATATCTCTTAGGCAACCAGATTGAGAAGTTTCTCTGTTCTACGTTTAGAAGTTTCTCTGTTCCTTTTATTTATGCAGGCCTTGCAGCAAATGAGCCATATGCCCTCTAACTACCAATCTGCCCGTGTCCACAAAAAATACTGTTAACACCCTGGTCAACAGAATACAAAAATTAGGTTCCTCAATTTGCATATATTTTGAAATTGTTGAATATTGACTCATCTTCGACACACCATACATCAATCAAATTGACAATGACAAACCACATTATCAATCAAAACAAACCAAAAAAAAAAAATGTTGGCGTATAAAAAATATTATCCAGAGCCTTGGAATGTCGGGCCAATGGTGGCGCCATAGGACTACAAATATTTACGGTATTTATTGGTAAAATCCCAATAATGTGGGTTAAATATATGCCAATCGTATGAGGTGAAAATAAAATATGTAAATATTCAATAAAAAGAAATAATGTAAGAATTTTTTTGGACAGTGGGACTTCCAACAATGAGAGTAGAAATTAAAAAAAAAAAAAACTCTAGGCAATCAATCGACCAATAAAGAAGACATATTAAGTTTTTAAATTAAAAAAACAGTACTGAAAGAGACGATCAATAGACCACATAATACTAGATAAAACTGAGATATAAAATAGCATCGTGAGAGAGAGAGAGAGTAACCTTTGCTATTGGGAACAATCAAGATAACTACGCCTATCCGACTCCTAATAGATCTAACAAGACATGACCAATTGAAACCTCCAGAGGGCCCTCTTCTAAATATTATTATTATTTTTTTTTTAATTTTAAATATTCCACATTTTGTATTGTGGGTCGAACGAAGTGTATATTTAAAAAAAATATTTTTCAATTGCCAATTGAAGACACCACTGTTATTGAGACATTGACAATTTTATTTGCACGTGTTTGCAATTTTCAATAGCCAATAAATTCCACCTTCGAAGAGCCAAAAATATAAACCAACAAAACCTAAAAAAATCATCAAATTGCGATAACCCAACGTTATTGTAGTAGAAGAAAAAATTATTCAATAAATAATGAAAAAATAAATACTTGAGATAAAATTCAATAGAGGAGACCAAAGCCACACCTAATACTCGGACACATAAACACACACGAACAAAGACAATTGCCAAAAACATAGGGAATATAATAATGACGGCTAAGTGTTCAAAAAATAATACTAAAATTCCGAACAAAGGCACTACCACATTAAATTGAAAAAAATCGAAGTTCTTCGAAGCCTTGAATTTATAATTTTTTTGTGACAGCCTAAATTTTTATAAAAAATATTTTTTGGAACTTTTTATTGATTTTTTGGTGTGGAATTATTAAAAATATTTTTTGTGGATTTCTTAAAGAATAGTTTTTCAAGGCGCCAAATAAGGCGTGGTTTTTTTAAAGAATATTTTTTCAAGGCACCAAATAAGGCGTGGATTTGTTAAGGCGTGGATTTTTTAAAGATTATTTTTTCAAGGCAAAATATTTCTTATTGGGTTCCATAAAAACCCACGCCTTATATGGGACCCTTGAAAAATATTATTTAAAGAAACCACGCCTTATATGGGCCCTTAAAAAATATTCTCTAAAAAATTCATGCCTTATATAGACCCCAAAAAATATTCTTCAAAAAATCCACGCCCCCAAAAATTATTAA
This sequence comes from Musca vetustissima, assembly GCF_032173495.1. Taxonomy (NCBI): domain Eukaryota; kingdom Metazoa; phylum Arthropoda; class Insecta; order Diptera; family Muscidae; genus Musca; species Musca vetustissima. The sequence goes on from NW_026885517.1 coordinate 61,541, forward strand.
GAACTTAACATAGGCTCTCAAAAAATATATATATTTTTTTTAAATCCACGCCTTCTAGGCGGTCTGAAAAATTATTCCTTAAAAATCCAACTATTCTCTGTGGTCGAAAAAAATAAATTGTATCCTCTATGAAACCGGAATGCCAAATTAAATTCAATTCTGCTGGAAAAAGTGCCTAAGAGCCTCAAACCGGAAAGGAGCTTTTATGGAAGCTACGTACAAGCATGAACCTTTATGGGACCTCTAATGAAAATTTCCTGCAAATATGTGTTTTTACCCTCCACAAACCTGTAATGCCGAATAGCAGCCACTTCGGTTGAAAAAGTGCCTCTAGAACCATGAAAACACCAATAATGAGGCGGAACCTATATATGTCAAATGATAGACCTATATTGAAATTTTTCGCGTAGATGTTTTTCCACCCTCCGAGAGCCCTGAATGCCAAATTACAGCCACTTCGTTTGGAAAATGGGCCTAAGAGCATCAAAACACCACAAATTATGCGGAGGCTGTATATGGAGGCTATGCCAAATGAGAGACCTATATTGACAATTTTCTGAGAATAATATTCGTCAGCCTCAAAGATACCTATAATAACAAATAACAACCACTTCGAAGGAAAAATTTGTCAAAATAACTAAATCGTGGGCGGAGTCTTTATAGAGAGCCTATAGTAAAATGTTGCTTTTTATTGAAAAATTTTCGGAAAATAATTCAGTACTCTGTGCACAATATTGTCCCAATCGGACTAATATTGGCAGTTTGGTGTATCATTCACATAAAATCGTACGAAACTATATATGGGAGCTATATCTAAATCTGAACCGATTTTAACAAAACTTCACATACGTAAGTATGTGGTGCCTTGAAAAAATATTCTTTAAAAAATCCACGCCTTATTTGGTGCCTTCTTCACAAAAAATTTTCAGTTGGAGCCCATGTCTAGAAATCAGTCCCATATTTAGGTGCCACCCTATTTCCTGTGCTTTTTGGGGATCCAAAACACATTTTGAAACCGTCGTGGCTGTAATTTGTCATATCGGGTTATTCGTGAGTAAAAACAACTTCGTTTGGAAACAATTTTCCAAATAGGTCCATATAAAGCTAACGTCGGATTTTATGTATATTTGAGGATCCTACGCTTAATTTCAAACTGAAGTGGTTGGAATTTTACATTCAGGGGTCTTAGAGGCTGAATTAGGTCCATACCAGCAACGTACACAGGATTTCATTTCGGGGGGGGCCCGGTAGTACAAAATGAAAAAATTCGCTGTTGCAAACATAAATTTACTGTGAAAAAAATTCATATCGGGGGGGGCCCGGGCCCCCCGGGCCGCCCCCCTGCGTACGTCCCTGGTCCATACGTATGTATGTCAAGTTTTGTTGGAATCGATTCAGATTTAGATATAGTTCTCATATATAGTTTCGTCCGATTTCATGTGAATGACACACCAAACTCCCAAAATTTGTCCGATTGAAACAAACTTTTGCATAGCGAATGCAAATGAGGAAACTCGATTTCATACAAATGGTACACCAAAGAAACCAAGTCGGCCCGTTTGACATGCAATTTTTCATTGATTTCAGAATGGATGTGGTTGAAATATCTATCTAGATAGGACATTTAACTACGCTCCAAAGATTCTATGTCTGTTCTATCTACATTATTTTGTAGATATTAACATCTCTTGTATGCACCCAATGTGGCAAAGGGCCCCGTCCGACATTCGAGCCTTCCTTACTGTTTTTTTTTTTTTTTTTAATTTTTTATAGGAAAACATTTCATCTTTGTTAATAGAGCAACAATAAACGTTTTCAAAAATGAAGAAAAAAAATCAGCTAAAATACAATAGGAGTATGCCAAATTAACAATTAATGACCTAATACACTCACACACACAAAATGAGACAATTGTCAAATAATGGCCCATAGTGGCTGTTAAGTGTGTGTTATACACAAAAAAGATAAAAGACAAAAAAATAATAAAAATTTAAAAACAACAAACCTGAAGTATTAGCCATAAAAAAGGTTTGTCTTTTTTTTTGGAATTTTGAATAGAAACGTTTACACGTTTTGTAATTAAATGGCCAAAAACAAGACTTCGAAAAAATTCACACACTCCAAACGAATTTAACAAATTCAAGGGCAAGGACAAACTACGATTGGCAAACACAAACGTTTGTGAATTGATCCGAACCTACTCCTCCTCCTCCATAAGAGCAACTCATTGTTCGTATTGTTTATTTTTGTTTGGGTTCCTCAAGTGTAGGTGCGTAAGTGTATGTACGGTAATATTGTTCTCTTTCGTAATGTTAATTGATATTAGTTTCTCATTAAAATAATATGTTATATAAACAATAAATAAACAAAAACAAAAAAATACTTAACACCAAACGCAAAAAAAATAAAATATATGTATGTAAATAGATTGGATTCATAAGGCAAATAATAATCACTACAATATGTCTTGCCAGCCACTTGACATTAAATAATGCATATATAATTAATATATAATTATATTTAATTATATGATACCACACAGGGGAATCTTGACCAGAAGAGGGGAAGATGGAGGAAAAAAATCCATCATTCGAAAAATAACATACACCATTTCCACTTCACATCATTCATTATAGTATAATCTAAAGCCTTATTGCTCATAATCGATTGCAGGAGAAAATTTAAACTCCATATAGCATTTGGGAAAATAAAAAAAAAAACATAAAAAAAATCAAATCATATTCACTTTCTATTCAAATTATTTTTCTATGTGACAGTTCAACTTCCTACACTTAAATCCAAATAAAATAGACAACCATAAACTTGAAATCAATTTTTTATTTGTTTATTTATTTTATGTGTGTGTGTTTTTTGCATTATAATTGCATTTAATTTGGAGCATTAAAATTTGCAATTCATACTCAAACACCCAGCTCACACACACACACACACACCTCTTGCAGCAATCAGTAACAAATAAAATTCAGAGAACAATAAGAGTAAAAAAACAAAAAAAAAATTAATAGCACTTGAGGACATGTGACAACCATATAGTCACTAACAAAATCGATTTCGATTTCCCACCGAAATTCGAAACAAATAAATAAATGACAGTCAAAATAAAAACAAAATTTATATGCAATTGGCAATTGTCACAGAAGTGTAAGGCGTTTTTGGTTTGGTATAAAAATGAAGTAGTATTTTTTTCAGTTTGTTGTTCGATTCAATGTGAGAAGTTGTTTTGAATGCAGGCAATGACACATCTACACATTTTTCGGAGTATAGAAGTTGTCGGTTGTTTGAGATGGCTGATTTTATTAGTGGAGGAAAAAATACCGCTGAAAATTATGCAAATATATGAATGATTTTTTCTCTTCAATTTTGTTGTTATATTGAATCGGGTTTAAAACTCATTGAAAATTTAGTTGAGGATCTGAAAAAAGGTGCGTGCTTGCATACGTGCGTACACACCTTGACAAATGTCAAATGATAAGGTGACAATATGCAGTGGATAGTGTGAAAGACGGAGACATATTTTTTAGATTTTTATACCCTTCACCACTCTGTGATACAGGGTATTATGTCTTTGTGCATATGTTTGTAACAGGCAAAAGGAAACGAGATAGACACATGGTTCCTTTTGAGAATATACATACAATCACTTTTTAAGTCGATTTATGCATGTCCGTCCATCCGTCTGTCTGTCCATGTTAAATTGTAAATAAAGTACAGGTCGCAATTTTGGATTCGAATTGAATGAAATTTGGCCCAAGGACGAACCTTATTCAAATTGAAGGAAATCTGATCAGATTTAGATGAAGCTTTCATATATAGTTTCGTCCGACTTTATGTAAATGGTGCACAAAAGTCCCTTTCTATTTGCACGAAAATTTGCGAAGTGTACTGAATTTAGTCTAGAATGACGTGAATCAAGTTTCGAGAAAATCGGTCAGATTTAGATATAGCTTTCATATATATTTTCGTCCGATTTAAAGTAAATGGGGGACCAAAGTCCCAACACATCTTTCTATTTGCACCGAATTAGGGCCAGAATGGTTTGTGCTAAGATTCGTGAAAATCGGTCCAGACTTAGATATAGCTCCCATACATATTCTCGTCCGATTTAAGGTAAATGGGGCGCCAATGTCCCCATATATCTTTTGATTTGCACGAAATTTTGCATACTACACTAAATTGAGTCTAGAATGATGTGTGTCAAGTTTCGTGAATATCGGATCAGATTTAGATATAGCTCCCATATATAGTTTCCCCCGATTTGAGGTAAATGGTGCACCGAAGTCCCTGAAAATCATTTGATTTGCACGAATTTTGGCATAGCGTATTGAATTAAAAGTAGAATGACGTGTGTCAAGTTTCGAGAATATGGGGTCAGATTTATATATAACTCTTATATATATTTTCGTCCGATTTAAGGTAAATGGTGTACCAAAGTCCCTATATATCTTTCTATTTAAACGAAATTTGGCATAGGGTACCGAATTAGGTCCAGAATGGTGTGTGCTAAGTTACGTGAAAATCGGTTCAAATTTAGATATAGCTCTCGTATATAGTTTTGTCCGATTTTAGGCAAATTTTATGCCAAAGTCCCTATATATCTTCCTATTTGCACGAAATTTGACAGAGCGTATTAAATTGAGTCTAGAATGATGTGTGTAAAAGTTCTTGAAAATCGGTTCAGATTTAGATATTGCCCCCATATATATTTTCGTCCGATTTAAGGTAAATAGTGCACCAAAGTCCCTATATATCTTTCGATCTGCACGAAATTAGGCGCAGCGTACAGAATTAAGCCTAGAATAATGTGAGCTGAGTTTCGTGAATATCGGTTCGGATTTAGATAAAGCTCCCATATATGTTCATCCGATTTTATGTAAATGGTGCACCAAAGTCCTTATTTATCATTCGATTTGCACAAAATTTGACACACCGTATTAAATTAAGCCTAGAATGATGTGTTCTAAGTTTCGTGAAAATCGGTTCAGATTTAGATATAGCTCTACTACTTACTGGTTTTTTATAAAATTGGGTTTAAATTTTTATTAGTAGGGATTTTTAAACACATTGTCACTAGGAGAAAACTCCTCGTTAGAACCATAACCGCACGACGTTTCGATGGCAACCCCCAAAACATACGTATAGGGTTGCCATAGTTATTTGTTGTTTTGTTTTCATTTGTTTAAAAGGATAACATACCTTGTACAATATAATATTTCGTTATCCATTTTTGTTTTTGCTGGCAATTTTTTACACAAATAAATATTAAATTAATATTGAAAACATAGAAACATTAATTCTGAATTTCTTTAAAAACAAAAATAAAATATTTTGTAATTTTACTCTCAATCAAAAAAAGAACGTGCGTTCCTTAAAACCACTAACTTCAAACTAAAAAAGTGGTCGTCAGGGGATTTGTTTCTTTCTCTCTAAAAAATAGAAATAACTGCATTCCTTGTTTATTTTATGGAAAAAGAACACAATTTCTTTTTTGGTTACAAATCTAATTTAAAAAATAATACATCAATGTGAAGAAAAAGGGGGAGACAAGAAGCAGCATCCTCTTGCATTCTGTAAGCATGAATGAACAAAAATGTGTTTCATTTCATTTGAAATAAGCAAATTGTAACAAATTTGACCGAAAAAAAAACTAAATCCAAACCCCATAGACAAGACAACGGCTGGCCCACGGATGTTTATATGAATCACACACACACATGGAATGAGGGGGTGGAGGAGGGAGAGAAGGGGAATTAGGCTTTCCCATCTCATAAACATCATCATATTTTTTGTGGGAGTTGGGTGTCTTGTTTAAAAATTATGATTACAAATTTATTTTCCTCGTTTTGGTTTTTTTTTTTTGGGAAATTTGTAATTGTTTAGATTTATTTTTCCACTCCATCGTGACTATCAAAAAAATTAGATATTAAATTGGGGTCTGCCTGTCAGCCCACATCTTATTGTGGCTGACCGGTCAGGTCATATGTCTGTAATTCAAATAATCATATCACACACCATAAAATTCGAAATTTAATTGATTTGTTTATTTTCCAAAAGTCCAGAGGATTAAATTTTTTCTTTACAATTTTATTGTTGAATTGACGACCAACAGTCAGTCTCACATAAAATAAGTCCGCTAAAGAGGAGGATGTGTTGAAAGTTTAACAAGGAAATTAAAATGATACAAAATATTTGTTAGAGATCTGCTAGAGAATCTGCTTCAGAAATCTTCTATAGATAGAAGACTTTGGAATTGCGTTTCATTAATTTTAAGATTAGAGGTTTTTCGAAAACTTTAAAATAAAAATTTAGAAATTTGATAGGATTTCGATTTTTGATTTGTTATACCCTTCACCACACTGTGGTACAGGGTATTATGTCTTTGTGCATATGGTTGTAACAGGCAAAAAGAAACCGAGATAAACCCATGGTTCCTTTTGAGAATATGCATAGAATCACTTTCTGAGTCGATGTATGCATGTCCGTCCGTCCGTCCGTCTGTCCGTCCATCTGTTGATGTTAAATTGTAAACAT